>NW_019154085.1:27150079-27170090 GCF_002288905.1 Enhydra lutris kenyoni | reverse complement strand
TTATCATCATCACCGCAATCATCATTGTAACTAAAAACATTTTGTAATTTAAAAATTAAAAACATTTTGTAAATTTAAAAAAAAAAATTGTAACTAAAAACATTTTGTAAAAAAAAATAAATAAATAAAAACATTTTGTATGCATACCCTAAACTAATCCTCCTAACAATCTTAAGGGGTATGTACTGGGGAACCTGAACAGCTCAGTCAGTTAAGCATCCAACTCTTGATTTCAGCTCAGGTCATGATCTCAGGGTGGTGAGATCTGGCCCTGTGTCAGTCTGCACTCAGTATGGAGTCTGCTTGAGATTCTCTCACTCTCCATCTCCCTCACTCTAAAATACATTAGTAAATCTTTTTTAAAAGGGGGGTAAGGGGGGTAAGTACTATTGTACTCATTTAAGATGATGAAACTGAGCTTTAGGGGTCTTGTCCAAGGCCACACAGCTAGTAACTGGCAAAGGCACAATTCCAACACCATTCTGTCTGACTCTGAAGTCCATGGGCTCGACCATCTTAGAATACTGACTGCATCATCCATACAGTAGAAGAAACGTTGGCAACAGAGAAGCCCATCTCTAAATTCTACCATCTACTCTACCATCCCAAAACCACCTCTAAGACGATGGAAGGTAGTTAAGTTCTAAGAACAGAGATAGACAAATCCTGAGAAAATTCAGGTTTAGGTTGAGGACGAGGAGGGAGGAAGATGGCCCCACTGTCCGCTGAGTCTGCCTCCTCCCCCACTTCTGGGGGGCACTGAGCCACTGGGACCAGGATCTTGGAACCTGGGGCAGAGAGAGAAGTGAGAAAAGGGAGGGCAGCCCCCGCTGTGGCTCAGCTGGGGCTGCAGCCAAGCCCCAGAGATGGGGTGACCTCTATGCAAACAGAACTTCCCCAGGCGGTGCTTCTGCAAATATAAACACGGACTCACCACGTGATGGGTTCAACCAGTTCATGTAAACACTCCAGAGAGAAAAAATTCAAGGGAAAAAAATATGTTCCAAGGGACAGAGCAGGGTATGGAGCTTTGTGACTCAGAGGGAGGAATTTCAAGAGCTAAGGGGCTTGGAAGCCATGGGTTCTGCAGTAGGGTCCCAGGGGCTACTCCATACCTGGGCACAGGGAGCCTTGATCCCCTCACAGTGTGAGAAATCCTTTGTCAGGGCAACGATCCACGCGTGGTTGGCTTTTCCCCTACAGCTGAGGTATATCGGGTTAGATTTCCATCGAAAATGGAGAGGGGAGTCCAGAAGCAGGAGGACCAGCCCTTTGAGATCAGAGGGCCTTCCCCACTGGCTAGTACCTTCGTGGAAGGAAGGCTCTTCTAGAGAGATCCATGTAAGCTTGGTAATAGCCGACCCTCATGGCAGCTGGAGGATGGATGGATTGAACTCTGAACGGCACACCCTTCCTCCTTACCCACATGAGCCCTCTCCCTGTTGTTTGTGCTGGCAAAAGGGATGCTTTCCCCCACAGCCCTGCATTATCTGTGAGAATGCCAGCACAGGCTCTGTTGTTTTTGCAAATAAACCCACGCCACCCCTGTGGAAAGAGGGCCCTCTCCAGAGCATTTGCAAATAGCACGTGGTCCTACAGAAGAGTTTGGACAGCACTCTGTCTCCATCTGTCCCAGGTACCCGTTACCCTAAAATAAACCGGCCAAGGAGCAGGTTGGCAGCTGACCCTGGTGGACAGTGGGAGACAGGATGCCCTGTGCTGCTCTGGTGGTCTCCCCAGCATTTCCAAGAGAAACCACAGCACTCTAGGACACCCCACAGCCAGGCAGTTGGCAGTCTCTGACTTTGGATGGCACCAAGAGGACCATGGGTGCCACCCCAGGCCCCACCACTGTATCGGGATTTTTCCAAAGAGGTTTGGCCTCCTGGCAGCTCAGCACAAGGGGCTCACCTGGCCCCATTGGGAACTAAAATTGCACCCAAATCCCATCGAGCATCAGGATGGGAGAGGGACAAAGAGAAGGACACATGAGCAGCCCTGGCCTAGAAGAGTCCGGAAGAGGCTGGAAGGGCATATAAAGAGAAAATAAATCCTGGTGGGCAGGGAGGATTGTCTATCCGGGAAGAATTAGTAACAGACAAGTCCCATAAGCAACAGGAGATACACTCCAGTGGTCTCCTAGCGGCCCTTCTGCCCCCTTCTTACCTGCGCGCCCTTGGGCAAGTAATAGAATTCCTCTGTACCTGGGTTTTGAAATGGCATTAACAAGAGTACATATCTCATAGAGTAGTTATGAGAATTAAATGAGTTACTATTTGGAGAGCACTTAAAACAGTGCCTAGCACATAGGAAACATTAGCATTTGTTAGACACTCATAGGCCAGGATGATTTTGCCCCTATTTCATGCCAAAGGGCTGCTCACCCTATCCTTTCTCTCATTCGCTTGTCTATTCAGTAAATATTGATTGGGTGCCTACTACATGTCAGGCTCTGCGTTGACCCTGCAGCTGTAAAAGTGAGCAAACACAACCACGGCCTGCCCACTCCTGGGGCTTAGTGGCTAAACGTCAGCTCTTTTGACGAGCTTTTCCTCTGAGCACCTCCAAGTCCCTGTCAGGTTAAACCGGCCCAACCTAGATCAAATCTTGCCTATGGGCACACGCCCCCGAATGCAGGATCTGAAAAGGAAAACAGCCTGTGGTTTTTTACAGCCTTAGTCCCAGCCTTAGTACTCAGGAGAGCAAGCAGTCCCTGAGCCCCTGTGTCAGAATGCCAGAAAGCCGAGGGCGGAAGCCCAGGCTTAGCTGGGGTGGGAGGGTAGGCAGCCTACCTTGCTCAGCACCCATTCCGGCGTCTAGCAGGCTTTTCTCCAACCGCAGAGGCTAGAACCCCAAAACCCACATTTCTCAGATGCCCACGCAGTTAAGGGTTTGAATGTGACTTGATTTGCAATCAAGGTATTAGGGAAGAGAGAACCAGTATGGGATGTCTGTTTAACTGGAGCAGACTGGAGCCAGGGCAGGTGGTCCCTGAGCCAGCTGTGTCTGTGGCCTCCTGATTGAGCAGGTGGCTTTCTGAGCACGGCAGATGGGGCAGCTTCCACGGGCGCCCAGTTCTGCTGCGTGGTTTTGAGAGACATTCCTGGAAACTCAGCCTAGACACTTTTCTCCCACCCTCCCCGTTGGTCCGTGATATATCTACACCTGTTTTAATAAACCCCTTTCAGCCTACACTAGCTGGAGTGGATTCCATTATCAGCAACTAAAAGCAGGACCACCCATCCAGAGCCAAGCACCTGTTAACAATGCAATTATGATCGAACCAAGGCAGAAACCTAATGAGAAAACTCTATTTCCAAAGGTGCCAGGAAGGAGAAGACACCAGTTTCCCTGTCATTTGGCCAACAATGCCAGCAGGGCCAGTCAGGAGATTCAATGAATCCCTCCTGAGCATTCTCTCTTTGGAGAAGGCTTCCCAGGATCAGCAGGCAGAGCAAAAGGCTGGAAGATGTGGGCTCTAAAGGCCACAATGGAGTAAAGGAGAGGAGATGGTACAGCACTACATCCTTCCCTGCCTGAGCCCTCAGTCTTATAGCACGTCTTTCCCTCTCTCAAACACACAAAGTGTGTCCCTGCCCCAGGCCCTTTGCCCTTACTGTCCTATGTGCTGGGAAGTTACTTTTTTTCTTTAAAAAAAAAAAACCAAAAAGATCTTATTTATTTGTTAGAGAGAGAGAGAAAGAGAGCACAAGCAGAGGACAGGGCAGAAGGAGAGAGACAAGCAGACTCCCTTCTGAGCGGGCAGCCCAATGCAGGGCCCCAAGACCCTAGGACCATGACCTGAACTGAGTCAGATGCTTAACTGACTGAGCCACCCAGGCGCCCCGGGAAGTGACTTTCTAGCCCCTTTCTCTATTCTATCTTCTTTGCAGCACTTATCAGTTATTTTATTGATTTATTTGTTTATGTTTAGATTATCTGTTTTCTGCCATTAAGCACAGGCTTTTAGAGCCCGGGAGATATGACTTGTTCACACTGACTCCCCAGATACCCAGACTATAGAACATGCCTGATGCATAGTAGGGGCTCCAAACAAATCTGTCCGCTGACTAACCTCTTCACTGACTCTCATTCCTCAAAAACCTGCTTCCTAAGGTCAGAGGCTTTTGAGCCAACCAAAAAAGTCCAGCCTTCTAAGTACGAATTAAATCCCAAGTACATTTTTTTGAGAACAGAAGGGGCTCATGGGTTAAAACTTAGAGGTCAACGGCAGGGAAATCCTTCTCCCCTGAGAAATTAATAAGTTAAATCAGATGGAAATAAATTTAATCTTCTCCTTCTTCCCCTTATTACCCTAATTGGTATAATTTTGTAGCAAACTTTTCAGCATTCTCACAATAGAAAGCAACTCATGTTGCGTTGGTAGCCCAGAAAGTAATTATCCTGTGGTTTTATTCTAATTCACTAACAGACACTCTCCGGCTTTGAGGACCCCTCAAAGTGAAAAAGTAAATAAAGAAGATCAGAAAATGCTTTTTCCATTTCTCAGGCTTTTTTTTTTTTTAATTAAAAACTATGATAAAATGATTAGGTGTGACAGTCCTCTTTTTTTGAAATTAAAAAAGAAGGTACATGATTTAGAGCATAATGTAAGACAAATAAATGGAAGCAAAAATCTAATCAGACTCACTGGGCGTCTCATTCACTAACCTTTAACTGGTTTGAAATATTACTGAATGCAGCCTTGGTTTTATTCCAGAACTGAGTAAATTAAACTCTTTTTGATTATCCTAACTTGGACATAAACTTTCCCCGGGGCTTATCCCAAGTCTAGTGTGCTTTGTGTCTTTGTAACAGTGTTTTATTAAAAAAAAAAAAAAAAAAAAAAAAAAAAAAAAAAGACAAGGAGCTTCTATCCAGCTTTGATCTTTTTCTAACAAGAAAGATCTTTAATGTCTTACTTGCAGTTTATTAGAAAAAAGTCCAATTTGTCCTTTTATGTCCCCAAGCTCTTTTCCCCTGCTTCCTCTCCCACTTTGCTGCCCACCGAAAACAAAGTAAAAATCAAACGTTTTCAGCCTTTATACAACCTCACTGTGAGATTTCCAAGCCAAAATGTATCTGAAAATTTGCATAGAATCATGCCAGCACTCCCAAGCAATGTCTGCCATGGATACAGACCATCCTGTTAAGAAAGCATCAGTTATCATCCCTTGACACCACACTTATTTTAAACGGGCGAAAATGCTGTTTTCGGAAGGTATGGGAAGTGATTTCTCTACTGTGTTTGCAACCCACCCATTACATCCAAATATATGTGCAAAAATCTTCTGAAAGTCCTGAATCAAGTGACAAAATAGAAACTAGCACGATTGTCAACAGAAGGAGAAGGTGCTGGGGACAGTCATCCCAGTGCCACAGGTGCCTCTTTCCCATCCCCATCTCCTTTGTTCTAGACTTGGTGGCACAAATAGGAGGTAGAAGCCTCTCAGCTGTCCCGGGGCGCTGAAGTTTAATCCCCCACTTGTCAAGCAGCGGAGCAAACTTTCCCAGCTGTCACCATGAGTCAGCTCACCCAAACAGATGTGGACAGTTTGGTTTACAAAGAAGAAAGCCAGACAAAGACAGGGGGTAGGGGGAGCAGAAAAGAGGATGGGACAATGGTGTTGCTCAAGGAGCCTGGCTTTCAAGGACACACCGGTCTCCAGCTTCCCCAGGGAACCCTGTTTCTGCTCTTCCTCTTTCTCCCTGCACTAGAACATCGATATGTGGCAAACCTTCTTTGTCCCATCATCTTGACTCTCCGATACGCACTTCTTCTCAGCCTTTCCTCCTTCTTGGTGGCTCTTCAAGCTTGGAGAAACCTGCGAGGATCATCTTATGGGGTGGTTTACAGATTATTGAGAACAGCAAGATGTCCTCCAAAGTTTGGGGCCAGTGTGGGAATGACAACTCCTCATTTTCCAAGGGTGATATTGTGATTTATGAGAAATATAGATATTTGATCTTTGTCCCCATTTCTGGCGCAGAGCTCCTAAAACCTTTGGAATTTCCTAAGTAAGGAGAGCACTAAAGGTGTCCTTTGTTATGTTAATGGAGTAAATTTTGGAAAGAACATAAGGGTGAGGGTTGGTTGCCAGGAGAACCAACCTTGTTTAGTGGGTTGGAACTTTTTGTACCGCCCCCTTGACCTCTGGTGAGGGGAAAAGTGTGAAGGGCTAGAGGCTGAGTTTAATCACCAATGACCAATGACTTAATCAACCATGCCTACTTCATGAAGCTTCCAGAACACCCTAAAAGGATGGTCCTCAGAAAACTCTGAGGTCAATGAACATGTATTGAAGCAGGGAGAGTAGCATGCCTAGAGTGGCCATGGAAGTTCTGAGCCAATTTCCCCTCCCCTTGCCCCATGCACCTGACTCTTCCTGACTTACATCCTTTCATAATGCACCGATATCTACTGAGTAAAATGTTTCTCTGAGTTCTGTAAAAAGCTCTAGCAAATTAGGTGAACCCAAGGAGAGGGGTGTTGGAACCTCCAAGATCAGAAGCACCGGTGATTAACTGGGTTTACAACTGGTATTTGCAGTTGGTGGGGAGGGCAGTCTTATGGGACTGAGCTCTAACCTGTGGGATCTGAAACTACCATCAAGTGTGAGAGGTGAGTTATTTATTTGCTTGGTAGTGTTGGAAAACCCACACGCACACTGGACTTTGGTATATAATTCTACCAAGTAAGTGTTACATCAGTTAAGGGGGTTTTCAGAGACAAGTAACAGAGAACCCAACTCAAACTGGACCAAACATTAAGGAGATTTAAGGGATGAGAGTGGCTTCAGATACGGTCACATCAGCAGCCTAATGACATCCTCCATGCCCTGAGGTCCTTCCATTTCCCCAGTTCCTATCCACAGCATCCATATTCTTCCATGTGGTTGTAAGAGGCTACCAGTGGCAATGAAGCCTATAAGTAAGTTTTCACATTCCAATGAGAGAAAGCAGAGAAATCTCTGCCCCAGACATGGAATATAAATCTTTCCATGATCTAATCTGATTGGGTTAATTTGGATCACTGACATAACCAAAAGCTGTCACCAGATTAAATCAGTGGTTCTCAAACTCTTCCAACTTGGGATCCTTTTAAAATTCTAGAAATTACTGGAGAAACCAAAGAGCTTTTGCTTTGCTGGGTTATCCATTGTTGTATATTTTATAATAAATTAATACTAGGAAATTTTTAAAAATATATACTTGTCAATTCATCTTAAAATAACAATAAACTCATTACATGTTAACATAAATAACATGTAATGAAAAGTGACTATTTTTTTAAAGTATAGTGAGAAGTATGGCATTGTTCCACATTTTTGCAAATCTCTTTAATTTTTAGTTTAATAAAAGACAGCTGGATTCTCATATCTGCTTCTGCATTCAATCTGTTGCAAGATCACATGACAGCCTCTGGAAAAATCCAGTGTATACTCATAAAAGAATAAGTGAAAAAAGCAAATAATGGCTTAGTCTAAAAACAGTTTTGACCTCCCAGATGCCCTAGAAGGGTCTCATGGCCACACTTTGAGAACTGCTGTGCTTAGATTAATCGGGGTGTAGGGAATGGGGTGGAACTCTGAACAAAACTGGATCCTGATGGAAAAGGGAAAAGGGTCTGGGTTTCAGTAGCAATCAACTGTGCTGCTTTCACTGATACTAAAAGCAGGCAAACAGACAAAAACAACTGTCATCTACCATCCCCTACATTTCTTTATTTTATGAGCATTCTGATATGAAAAACACGGTGAACACAATTTCAAGATGAAGGGTAATAATTTTGATTGAATACATAAAATTTTATGAAAATCTTACCATGATGATTGGACATGGAAGGACAGAGGAAAGAAATGGATGGTCTATAGCTTGAGAAGCAAGAAAGAGAGGAAGCCATTTACTGAATGAAACAGAGAACCAGATTTGGGGGGGTGGGCAGATTTGGGGCAAAAATGATGAATTCCACTCTGGACATGTTGAACTTGATGGGGCCTGGGAGACAGCAAGTGGACAGGTCACAACTGAGCACAGAGATCTGGAACCAAGGGAAGGGTCATGGTTAGAAGAAAAGCTTTGGAATCCTATGTATGTGAGTGACAGTTAAAGGCCCTGCCAGAGAGGAGGTGGCCCTGAGCGACAGGACAAACAGGACGTGAGAGACAACATGGGGGAATGCTGACTGGCACCTATCTTTAAAAAGAGTGGGTAGGAAAGGAAAGACAGGCAGGGAATAATGAAGAGGAGTTGCCAGAAAGTTAAGAAGTCATGTTTCAATTGACGGTCTTGAGAGCATTCAGGAAGAGAGAAGGATGATGATCAGAATGGATCTGATCTGCTAGCAGCCTTCATGGTTAGTCTCTTGCCTCCAGCACCCACAGCCTCAAGCTTCTCCCTATTTAAAAACAAAAACAAAGAACAAGAAAACTGTATTCAGAAAAGAATCTCTAGAGGCATCTGGGTGGCTCAGTCAGTTAAGCCTCGGACTCTTGATTTCAGCTCAGGTCATGATCATGATCTCAGGGTATGAGATCCAACCCAGGTGTAGGCTCCATGCTGAGTGTAGAGACTACTTGGGATTCTCTCTCTCCCTCTCCCTCTGCCCCCGCCCCCTGCTCAAGCTCACATCCTCTCTCCTTCTCTCTCTCTCTCTAAAAAAGAAAAAAAGAAATCTCTAAAAAAATGTGTAAGATTTTATTTATTTATTTGACAGAGAGAGAGAACATAAATAGGCAGAGCGGTAGACAGAGGGAGATGGAGAAGGAGGCTTCCCACTGAGCAGGGAGCCCAACGTGGTGCTCAATCCCAGGACTGTGGGGATCTCGACCTGAGCTGAAGGCAGACACTCAACTGACTGAACCATCCAGGCACCCCTCTAAAAATTATTTTTAATAACTGTGTAGTACTCTGCCATTTAGATATGTCATCCATGCATAAGTGTAAGTACTCACAGTAGGTAGACTGTCCAAAAAAAAAAGCAAGACACCAAACAGTATATGAAGCATGATGCCAGTTTTGTCGGTCTACGTAGATATGTCAGTACGAGTTTATACATGTATATAAATCGACCCACACATGGTTAAATAGAACGAGGTGCCTGGGATGTTCTTGGGTGGGATTTGTCTCTTTAGTTCTACTGCATGCAGCTGTGAGCTCTGAAAGCTGATGAGATTTCTAGGGAGTGGGAGGGTGTCTGTGCCAGGTGGCTGGAGAGGCCAAGGAAGATTTTCTTGGGAAAGAGAGAAGAGACAATGAGAAAATTTCCACCTGAACTAAATTTTGGAGAAAGCACACAGATGTTTAAAGTGTATGGAAGAGAGGCTTGATTTCTTGCACAGCATGATATAAACATCTCCCCCATCTCCCAAGAAATTCTAGAACAATCTACATTACCCAGCAATGATTTAGAAATTGGAATGGATAGGACTAGGGGGCCCAGAGAGACTTGGTGGCTTATGAGTTACAGCACAAGACTAACGGCAATAATAACACAGAGAGCTCTCAGTTCTTGAATCAGGCAGTGCTCACTCAATCTTCAAAACGGCCTGATAGCATAGGCTCCGTGATCATCCCCATTTTACAGATGAAGCAGCTGAGGCAGAGAGGAGTCCATCATCTGTAGAAGGTCACAGAGCTAGTTACTGGCTTTGCACCTGCTTAGGGGGTCCTGCTTTAAGCCTCTGCACACCACTGTACCTTCAGTAAACTAACCAGTATGCCTATTAGAACCAGAACAAAAGTTCTGCCGTTGTCTCTGAGTTATACAAGCATGGGTGATTTGGGTTTCCTTGTTTATGCATATTCCATATATTTCGTCTTTTCTATGGTGATCGGGTGGTACTTTTACAATTGGATGAAAATACAAAAAGGATCTTATTACATCATCAGTTACATAAACATGAGTTACAATTGATCAGAGCATAAATGAGACCTCTCTTCAAAGGATTTACATTTTAATCAGAAGCAAACTCCTAACCGGAAGGAGAGAGATTTCTCATCAGCAAGCAGGTTGTGAAATGCTAGAAGGAAGGGGAAATCCCTCAAACTCTGAGGTCAGGCCACTGCTCACCACCAGTGCCTGGCCACCATGGTGCTCCCTAGAGCAGCCCCTTGGAAAGAAGAGAATTGAAGGGAGAGTGACCCCAAAAAAGTAATCAAACCTTAAGGAATGCATGAGCCTCTGACTTGTTCTTCAAGGTGCCCCCTTAAGTCAGCATGATATTATACAGTAAATGCTCAGTAAATGCTTATTAGTTCATGTAATTTCCATGTTCACAGATGACCTATAAAGAAGGAAAGAAGGCATATCTCTCCCAAGGAGGAAGTTTAAGAGGACTTCTGAAACCAAGGCATGGGGTCCCAAAGAGACCAAAATGGCTACCCTGGAGGTATTTCCCAACATGACCAACTTCGGCCAGCCTAGGAGCAGTGAAGAGGCAGAGGGATGGCCACCAGGACTTTTGATGACTCCAATGACCTAAGCACAGCCAGCATGCCCCAGCTGAAAAACAACCAACCAACCAAACATAACAAAATACCTCCAGGCCTGGGTTCGAGTCCCAGCTCACAGAGGTTTGTAGAATCTGGGGTTTGATGAGACCTCATGGATCTTCCCAACCCTGCTCCCAGCCCACATGCAAACCGCTCCTACCATCTTGCCGGCCGGTGGCCCTCCTACCTCCCTCTGACCATGCTCCCTCAGTCCCCAAAGAGCCCGTTCTATGAACAGTCCTCAGGAAGACACAAACATCTCCAGAAGTGTCGATCACCTGAGAGACAAATGCTCTGAATTCCCTAGGACAGGAAGCCTAGTCGGACAGGCAAGCCACAAAGTTCATGAGACCCACCTCTGCCCTCTCTCACACCCTCCGGGCCACAGACTGTCATCAGAGCACCCCAACCCACTTCCCCCCACTGATGCCCTCTAGAATGCTGGATTCATTTCTTTAAGCCCTATTTCCAGATGAGACAAGCCACCGCTCACTCCGTGAACCTGATCAAATCTCCAACGGTTCTTAGGCCTTCATTTGTTCATCTGGAAAATGAGAAAGTTAGATGAGACCATCTCCTGCTGAAATCTAAGGCTAACGCTGTGATCCTGTGATTACCCTTCAGGGTCACATGGAAGGTGGGGGAGAGAGAAAGTACTCCAGAGTCATGTGGGAGTCACACCTGAGCCCCAGGTAGAAAAGGCCTTGGCACTTAGCAAAGTCTCAATCAGGAAAAGTGGGAGTATTAGCACTTGAGAGCTGGATGGCTCCCAAGGTCCACGTACACATAGCAAGGCCAGGGTCTCAGGTCAGCTGAGGGGAGGGCCCCACTGGCCCAGCATCTGTTGGGCTGTGGGGGAAGGTGCCTACAGTTCCCACTTACACCAGACCTCAAACCACACCCACCTAGAATGGCTCTGGCCCACAAGGGCATGGGGAAATGGGGTCTTTTCTGGCAGAGGCTCCCAAAACTTGCTTACAGGGCTGAGGAAACCACTGAGGTAAGGGATAAAGGGTAAGCCCGCAGGGAAAGCAGGCCAAAATAAGAATCTGGATATCCAGAGGCACTGCCCAGAAAGACTCGCCTGTTGCATAGACAGGATGGAGTGGCCCCAAGATGCACCCACCATGTTCCTCAGCCCCGTCCTGGCACAGAGCCGGGCTGGCAGGGTGGCGAGGTAAAGAGCTCCCTCTGACATTGTCTGGTTCCCAGTCCTACTCCTCCCCCTGATTCACAGCTGGACTACTTGGATCCAGTAATTAACTTTTCTGAGCTCGGTTTCTTCATCTGTATAATGGGGATGCTATTAACCTCATAAGCTTCTTATGGGGATGAAGCTGGATGATTTCAGTAAGCACTCAGGGAAGTGTCCAGAACCTAAGTCATGGTAAGGTTACTTAGCAGCAGGGATCATCTCTGTCTACCCTTAGACAGGCCCTCACCAAGCCCCATGCCAACAACCTAGCTACTGCCCGTTCCCAAAGTTCCTGGGTTTGGGGGAGATGATGAAAGGAAGGGGGCAGGAGGGAAACCCATCCCCAGGGATAAACTAGAGGAAAAAGTCTTTTCCTTCCCTATGCTCCACACCCAGTCTGCCCCCGTAGCTCCTGGCAGGGGACTGCGGCATCTATACCCACAGCTGATGTGGACTCGGGCCCATTTCTTTTCGGTGACCTAGGAGCACGGGTGGCAGAGAGGGCCTAAGGGACAGAGGGGAGCAAGTGGGTCATGGCATGTGGTGGAGAGATGGGAAAAGAAATGTTTTGCAGTAATGTGAACGGGGAGAAAAAGGAAAATCAGTGGACAAAATCCAATGCGGAAAGTGGAACAAGGAATAATTTTATACTACAAGTAGGAGTAAATACCGCAGGGGGCACACTTACACTTAAAAAAAAAAAAACTGTTGTTTATTTGAAATTCAGATTTAGCCTGACATCCTATGTTTTTGTTTGCTAGATCTGGAAGTGTTGGCAGGAAGCGCGAGGACAGCAGGCTGGAGAGGTTCCTGTGGATGGGAAGAGGGGAGCTGCGCTCAGCCTAGGAGGGAAGGAGGAAGAACAAGGGCCATCAAGGCATCCAGGAGTCAAGGGAGACTCGCCCCCCAAGTGCTTGGGCTATGAAAGGTGACAAGCCGGTGGGGCAGAAGAGAGAAGAGAGAGCACTCGGGCCTTGCGTGCAAAGGCCCAGAGTCTGAAACAGCACATGCTCTGAAAACAGCTAGCATCCAGGGTCACCGGTGAGGTTGGAGTAAAGGGCACGAGGCAGGGAGAGCAGGGCAGAGGGGTCCCCACCTCGAGAGGCGGTCCTCACTCAGAACATGTTCACGCAGAACCCTGCGAGCTGCTGCAGTGTGCCAGGCTTGCTTCCTAGGACAGGCAGTGAGCAGACGGACAAGCTCACCGTTCCCATGGTGTGGTTTACACCCTAGCAGGAAGCGAGGGCATTTCAGACAATAAATAAGCAGCAGGGGGATGAAAGCCAGCGACAGTCGGGATGAAACCCCTCTCCCATGTTTACTTGGCTAATTCCAAGTCATCTTTAGGTTTTACCAGGATATTAGTCCCTGGAGGAAGCCTCTCCTGAAGCCTGCAACTGGGGCTGGGAGCCCTCCTGAGTTTCCCTGCGCGCAGCACTTAGCACACAGGATTGAATGGAGTGGTCCCTTCTCTGTGCCACACACTAGCCCTGAGCTCCCTAAGGAAGGGGAAATCTCCAGTAGCCAGCAGGGTGATCAGTACCTAGCACAAGCTGAAGCATGATCTGTTGAAGAAACATGTGGGTTTTGGATACAAGATCTGGCTATGTGCCTCCTGGTGAAGCCTAGTCCAGTTGCAATTACGGATCTGGAAACAGGGGAAGGATCAGGTGTTTAAAATCGGAATTTTCAATTCCAATGTATGGATGGTATGTTGGGAGTCACGGGTATAAATACTCTTGTCTAGGGAAAGCATAAAGCATCGTAAAGTTTTGTGGGGTTTTTTTTAAGATTTTTTTTTTTTTTAATTTGACAGATATCACAAGTGGGCAGAGAGGCAGGCAGAGAGAGAGAGGAGGAAGCCAGCTTCCCACTGAGCAGGGAGCCCAATGCGGGGCTCGATCCCAGGACCCTGAGATCATGACCTGAGCCTAAGGCAGAGGCTTAACCCGCTGAGCCACCCAGGTGCCCCAAAGCATTGTAAAGTTAAGTAAGTTTCCTCGGTTAGCCACAAATAGGACTAACCCTGGCAAACTTGAAGAAAAAAACAACGTGTATCACACAAACAGTAACAAAACCCATTGGAGGTAGAGATCACTTTGGGGGCTAACACAAGTAGCTCCCAGAAACAGCAACAACAACAAAAGTTGGGAATCAAATTTAGAAAGGCCAGATCCAGGGCACGTGGGTGGCTCAGTGGGTTAAGCCTCTGCTTTCAGCTCAGGTCATGATCTCGGGGTCCTGGGATCAAACCCCACATCGGGCTCTCTGCTCAGTGGGAAGCCTGCTCCCCCCCACCCAATTGCCTGCCTCTCTGCCTTCTTGTGATCTGTCTCTCTCTGTCAAAAAAAAGAAGAAGAAAGGCCAGATCCAGAGTGGGTCCGGGCATCTGGGTGGAGCAGAAGCTCTGTGTGCCCAGGACCCACAGAGCACACCAGTATGACTCACTCATCCTGCCCATTGACACCCACCATGCCCCAGGAAAGAAGATCTAGATGGCATAGCTTGGGGCACGGACCCACCTCTTGGTTGAACCAGGACAGGACACCCCTTGGTTGGCCAAGGACAGGACTTATGGAAACCAAGATGCACCCACAGATAATTTTACCATATGACATGAGGGTGGTGTCATCTGAGAGAGGAGAAAATGGATGCCCAGCAGCCAAAACACACACGTCCTCATAATTACAAAGCTTTGCCAAAGAGTCAGAATGCAAAATACTTGCATGAGTGAGCCAAGAAGACCACAAAGCCTCCTTCTATGGTCATTCCTGAGGGAAATCATATACAAACCACTGCCTGAGATCATTCAAATGGAGCATCGACTGGAAGTAGGAGAATACATGAGGCAACATCTTCAGCTATTTCTAGAGCTATAAGAATCAATGTTTCAGGATGGCCAAGGGAGTCTGGAAGGTTTGATAGCCTCCATTACGTGTCTTTTCTAAGTGAGACAGTGTGAAGCCCTGCCCTTTTGTTTCTGGTGTGGTGGTGATGGGGGTGACCAGGGCACACTGGGGGAGCTGTTGGAATAACCAGCTTCAGGCTGAACAGGTAATGTCTAATTTATGTGTCAATGTGCCTTCAGTGGTGGGAGTGCACATGGCAGCGGAGACACCCAGATGTGTTGCTGTGAGGCAAGCAAGTTGTCCTCCATAGTAGATAGCCTAGGATCTACAAATTTGAAGGAGCCTCTCCAAGCAAACAACTGTCAGGAATTATGGGTGCCCAAGATCTCAGAGAGGAGGAAGGCACTGGGAACCTGTTCGAATTGAGTTCCATTCTCCTCATCCTTGATGCTCAAGGATCAAGGACTGGCCATTCTTTCCAGGTTGCCCAGAAGACATGGGAGCCAAGGCACCAGAGCAGCGATTAAAGAGGTAGTGAGAACAACGTAGGATTTATCTGATCAGAGTGGAGGAGAGAGAGGGAGAGGGGAGCAGAGTGGTAATGAGGGGCAATCATGGGAGCAGAAAGCCCATGGGGGAGACCAAGAGACGATTTCCCATGTCAGTAAGAAACTAGGATGATTTTCCTCTGAAACTATTATTTTAGACAAGGAATCCTCCTCTCCAGCTGTAATACCAATCCACTTTCTTCTCATTTTTAAAGCTCAAGAGTCTTTCCTTGCCTCCTAAATTGCCCTGCTCAGTTTGGGTGTCCCTACACCTCCCATGTCTCTGTTTCCTACTCACAGTCTTGAGGAGACCTTGTATAACAAGCAGTCGTGATATTAAAATCCACAGAAGCTTTTCCCCAGTTTTATAGTAAATAACAGCAGTCCTTTTTGGGGTCATATCAGCCCTGCAAAACAAGTGGGGTTGGCATTATCTTTTTTCAAAGCTAAGAAAACAGTACTGAAGAAGTAAAGCTACGTGTTTAAGATAGTGTAGCTGGTAAGAAGCAAATGGAAAGCTTAATCCTGGACCGCTTTTTTTCTTACTGTCAGAAACATCTTTTCTACATGTGTTTTTAACACGATTGACAGGTTCTAGAGTGACTCTCAATCTGAAGTCTGTATACAAGTAGTTCACATCGAATCATCTTTTTTTTCCCCCCAGCTTGATGGAGGAATGGTTGACAAATAAAAATTGTATAGATTTAATGTGTACAATGTGGTGGTTTGACATAGGTATACATTGTATAATGATTACCACAATGTATACTACTTCACGTATCCATCACTTCTTAATCATTGTTGAACAAGACATTCACATTTTCCTTCACACTGGGCCCCACAAATTCTGTTGCTGGGCCTGCACAGGACTTTAGCTTCTTGGTTGGGGATGGACAAAAACAAGGAAGCATACAGCCATGGTTGTGATGGGCTGCTATCTTGCAGCCGTGAGAAAAACCAGCCTGAGGACCAAGCCAACACTTAGAGGAGGACTGACATGAGAGAATCACAGAGAGCCGGTGGATACTGGTGGATACTGCTTGTTATACAATCACAGAGAGCCTGATGCAGCCATGCTTGAAGTCCATCACGCAGTTGGACTTCTTGATCATATAAGCTAAAACATTCCCTTCTTGGTTTAAGTAGATTTCAGGGAAATTTTCTATTTCTTGCAACAGAGCAGATCCTAACTGATAGAATAACTAATGGCCGCTGTCAATATATTCACTTAGACACTTAGAGCCACATCTATAGAACAGGAATGGGTAACCTCAGCTACCTCCCCTACCTCCCCTACATATTCTGCACTTCAGTCCCATCTTCCCAGTGCAGTCTATTCTGCCCACTCACTCCAGCCTCTGGGGTCACTCACTCATCAGAACTCTCCCCCATAGTATTGCTCAAAGTTATCATGTATAGATATTTAACTCTTCAGTTGATGGTAAGCTTTTTATGGACACATGCTTAATTAACCACCTTCCCGAAGCTCCTTCAGGACATGTCATAATTAAGTAACGTCTGCCCTAGCACCTAGGGCAGGGCTCTTCACTCAGTGAGTACTCAACACTGTTGACTCATTGGCCCACCTCCTCTAGCAGATGGGATACAAGAATTTCCCCTTTGTCAGCTTTGGAGAAGTCTAGCTTTCTGGTTTGCAAGATGAAAGATCCAACCAAATAATGTTAAAAATTGGCCAGTGAAGGGAAGGTTTCAGGGACTTCTTGAAGTGGCAGGGACAAGATACCTATTCTTTGTGCCAGCTATAGACAAGATCCAAGAGAATGGGGCTCCACAGCTGGAGATATTTGAGTCAGGTATTAAGAAGAAGTTCCTCTCTCTACTGCAGCTCTGATACACTCTCAAAGAAGCTCATGGTGTTTTCTGGACACTTCTAGAAAAGGGGACACTGATTTCGAGTATGGTTGGCATGAGGTGCTCACTGTGGATGAGTGGATGGATGTTTCCTGCTCTTTTGTAGGCCTGGGGTGGAACAAGAGCTAAAAGCCTAAACATCCAGCAGTCCCACTGCTGTGCCATGCCAGCTCTCTCCCCACCAGGAGGGTGCAATCTGGGGGCAAACCAGTGTGAGGCAGGGATGAGGCTGTGAGGAATGAGGGACATAAATCCCCTCCAGAAATCTGAGCTCTTGGGAGAAAAGTATAGCATAAATACCAGGTCTTATTATTATGAATCGGAATTTTTTTTCTCTTTAAATCCCTTCTTCACTTAATACTCTCAATGTTGAACCATTTCTAAGAAAAGGGAATTGAAGACTGGAAAGGTGGTTTTCCAACTGAGTGGAGGGTTTGGGATGCTTTCAGCCAGGCTTCCCAGATGGTTTTTTCTTTCTCTCTTGGGACCAGATGTCATCAACTGACCAGACACCGTTCTGTCTAAACATGGAATTCCATATACCTGACCCCTCCCTGACCCCTGCCTGCTCCCCCAGATTCTCCCCCTCTTTTATTTACCCTTTGACCTGAACATAATATAAATATTTAATCTCCTTTATTACCTGAAAATTATCTGTATGTATTCTGTTTATTTAGTGATGGTTACTTCAAAACAAAACGAAAACTATAAAAGCAGGTCAAACAACCAGTTTGTCTGAATTTTCCACTGAGGTAATCTCTTCTGGTATTTAATTTCAATAATTGACTGGTTGCTCCCCAAACACAGGTCAAGTTTTCGCCATCCCCTTACCTTCAGCCTCCCCCTCCATACCATCACATCCCTTCTCTGCCTGGCAAAATCCCACTCACGTCTCAAAAACCTATTTCCAGCACCCCTCATCTGTGAAGACACCCCTGACCGTGTGGCCACCTCTACAGCTGGACTACACTGCCCCTTCTGTGTTTCCAGGGCCCTGGGTATCATCACAACCACTCCCTGAGACCCACTGGGAGGAAACAAAATAGAGCTGTCTCAAGAGGACTCCAGAGCACACTTCCTGACTTCAGATACGGGCCCTACAATTTTCTAGTTCCATGACCTATCGCAAGTGTCCTAACTTTTCTATGGACCAGGGATCCCATCTTACTAGGTTTTGCTTGATATGTTTCTGGCCTCTAAGAGATGGGTGTAATCCTCGGGGGATGGATAGATAAAGAAGAAAAGGGAACTAACCAGAGGAATAAAGATGGGGCTGGGGAAAGTTAGAAGATAGAGGTGGGAATAGAAGAGGATTTTTCTAGAAAGGAAAGAACAGATCATTTGGAAGTGGTTGAGACATCAAACATCTCACCCCTAAGTATCCACACCTCAACCTAGCAGCCGCTGTGGCCTATGGTTTGGGAGGCATGAGTTAATTTGTCAGCTAGCTCTGCGTTCCTGTACGCCAGTGAAGTCTGGGCTGAGACTCAGATGCAGTGACAGGATGAGAACTGAGCAGGCAGGTCTCAGCAGTCTGTCCTGGCACAACTCACAAAGTCTGCTTCC
This sequence comes from Enhydra lutris kenyoni, assembly GCF_002288905.1. Lineage (NCBI taxonomy): Eukaryota > Metazoa > Chordata > Mammalia > Carnivora > Mustelidae > Enhydra > Enhydra lutris. Next base: position 27,151,566 of record NW_019154085.1, on the reverse strand, counting down.
CAACCTCACTTCAGGACTATCCCAGCCCGCCCCTGCCAAGCCAGATCTACCTAGCCTAGGGCTAGGAGAAGCCCATGGCTTTATAACTCGGGGATCAATGTACCGTTTTAAAATGCAAGTCAGCCCATGCTAGTCCCTTGCTCTCAGTGCCCTGATGGCTTCCCAGTCACTCGGGCTATAGTCCCAGGTACTTATGGTAGTCTGGCCCCCTGGCTACTTCTCTGCACTCAGTCCCCACCTGGCCTTCTTGTGGTTTCTTAAGTACACCAAACCGGTTCCTTTCTAAAAACCTTTGCACTTGCTGTTCCTTTTCTGCAGATCCACTCCTCCAGGTACATGCACGCATTGCCCCTCCTTTTGTCCAGTCTCTGCTCAAATGGCAGCTCTTGGGGGATGGCTGCCATGCTACCTTATCTAAGGGAGGCTCCATCATTCACTCCCCACTTACCTGCTCTACTCACCTGCATCACACTCACCTCGCCTGCATTACATCTGCTACCTGCTTGCTCATTGTTTTACTTGGTTTTTGTCAGCCACTCTCCCTGCATACGCTCTGTGATTGCAGAGACTGTATTTTGTTCACTGCTGCATCATTGGAGTACCTGGCACATCATAGATGATGGTCAAGAAGAGTGGTTAAGTGGGTAACAGAATGCAGGACTCCAACCCTCTCCTTCACAGGGAGGAACCCAGGGCCCAGAACAGGAAGATGCTGTTGGAGGTCACACTCACAGTCTGGCTTGCTGCAGATTCTGAGTTCAGCCCATGTCTCCTGGCTCCTAGTTGGAGACTCAGATCACACTACGCTGTGATCTGAGGATTGGTCCTTGCACCCTCATTGTCCATAAGCACATATGGCAAGCTGGACTCTGAAAGGGAGGCTGAGTGTACAAGGCATCCAGGTTGCTTGCTCTCTTGTACTTGAGTCTCTTCATGTTTCTTACTCTAAGTAGGTTCTGAACTTGAATGAAAAGGTGTTTCAAAAACCCAGGTTTTTTAAGATGACCAAAAAAAGACAGAATAATAGTTAAGCCACAAAGGGATAAGACATGGGCAACCTATTCACTACACTTGCTGTGCCCATCACATGCCCAAAGACAAGGCCATGAAGAAGTTCATTATTCAGAACATATTAGAGGCCACAACCATCAGGGACATTTCTGAGGTGTGTGTCTTCAACACCTATGTGCTTCCTGAGCTGTATATGAAACTCTATTTCTGTGAAAACTGTGCCATTCACAGCAAGGTACTCTTGTGAGATACAGAGGACCAAACACCCCTAACCCAATTTAGACCCACAGGTCCTGAAGAAAAACTGTTCTCTGGGGAAAAGAGAGAAGAGGAGAGAAGAGAAGGAAAAGGAAGGGGAGGGGAGGGGAAGGAACAGGGGAGGGGAGGGGAGGAGAGGAGAGGAGAAGAGAAGAGAAGAGAAGAGAAGAGAAGAGAAGAGAAGAGAAGAGAAGAGAAGAGAAGAGAAGAGAAGAGAA
>NW_019154085.1:27082270-27150069 GCF_002288905.1 Enhydra lutris kenyoni | reverse complement strand
TAGGAGAATCCAGGTGTTGAGATCATCATAAGGCTTGGGGAGCCAGTCATGAACAGATGCCCACGGAGGACAGGACAAGAGTCTACTGGATTTGACTGGGTTGGAGTTTGGTTGGGTTTTGTTCCCAAAAAGTCAGGTGGAACTGGAATAAGTATCTAAGACATTCTAATGGAATCAAAGCCCTACAGAGACAAGAGAAAGTCACAGCTAATCTTTCAGTCATTTAGCAAATATTTATTGAGCATCTACTAGAGTATTTTGGTATATCTAAGGACAGGTGCATGGACAGGATGACCTGGGAAGCCTCATAGCACACAAAACCTGATCCTTTATGACTTTGTCTTCAAAGGACCTCTTTGCAGAACAGCTTATTCATTAACTGAAGCCCTGTGTACTAGGGACAAGAAGTATCCAACAAAGAGATACAAGCTTCTTCCTCCTCTTTGCTCTGCTTCAGAAAATTGGATACCAATGATACCCATTTCATGGAGGTGTGGAGGCTGGGTACCTGGACCCTTCATGGCTCATTTTCTCCATCTTCCTACCCCTAAGAGTGAACTCTACTTTCTTGGACCCAGGCAAGGGTGGGTTATTTCTAGAGATCCCCCTCATAGTTAATTCCATAGCATCCTTTGGTCCACTTTTCTTCACTATGGGCCTTTTCCATCATAAAGTTCCTTCTGAAGTCACCCATATCTCTCTGCTATACCTGGTTAAGTTCTTTTGTAAAGTTAGTCTCAGTTATCATAGGTAATTCCATAAACACCAGACCCCCTTTGTCATCACTTACCTAAGACTATATTAAAATTTTAATCAATCAGCAGCTAGCAAATAAGCACTGGGCATCAGTTGTATGCAAAACTCTGTGGTAAGTTCAGGTAGAGGTACAAAAAGAAGGCATAAGAAAGAGCAGTAGGTCTGGAGACAGATATCAAGTTGGAATCACAACATTGACACTTGTCCCATGAGGACAAGTCCTCTTCCTCATGTCAGGTTTATCAACTATGAAATGGGGTGACCAATTCTTGTTCCACCTAACACACTGGATTGCTATGAAGCTCAATTAAAAAAAGTACAATAAGCAGGGGTTTTTTAAACTGTAAAATTCCATAGAAATATGAGTCAGATGCAAGATGGTACAGTGGAAAAACACCAAACTTCCAGCCACAAGGCTGAATGGGCCTTACTCTGTCACTTCCTTCCCTCAGGATTTTGGGCAGGTCATTTCCTTCTCTATAAAAAAAAAAATGGCTTGTTGTGCAGATTGAGACACTGAATGTGGAAGCATCCATCATTAGCCCCTGGTACCCAGCAGATTCCCCATCTGTATTTGTTCATTCATTTGCAGGTGACAAGGGGCAAGAAGTACTTGCAAGCTGACTAAGGATAGATTGCAATAGTGGTGAATGCCTGGGTCCCACCAGGCTTGAAGGGTCAGCCTGGTAGCAATGGGAAATGAGACCATAAGGGCCATGAAGGGGAGTGGGAGGGTGAATGGCAGACTAAAGAATTTGGGCTTGAGAGAACCATTTACAGGCGTTAAGGAGCCATTGATGGTCTTAGGACAGCAGGGTAATAGATGAAAGGTATTTCTGTTCTTTATGGAAAGTGGCTCAGTAAGGGGGGATATTCTGGAACTCTTGGATTCTCCTCTCCGGGACTGGGTGGCTAACCTGCTGGAATGGAACATGGGCTTTAGAGGAGGAAGGCCTAACCAGCACCTCTTCTGACATAGCTAGAACTCAGAGCAAAACCTGCCTAGGCTGCTAGAACTTGGACCTTGTATTCATCATATAGAGCTGTGTGACAAATTACTTCAATAAGTAGTGATTAAAACCAATATGAAATATTTATCATTTCACAGTTCCTGTGGTTAGAAAATTGAGAGTATGCTAGCTGGGTGGTGTAGACTCTGAGTCTCTCATGAAGCTGTAGTCAAGATGTCAGCCAGTCTGCAGTCATCTGAGGACCTGACTGGGACTGAGCCATCCACTTCCAAGATGGCACGCTCACATGGCTGACAAGTTGGTGCTGGCTGTTGGCAGGAGGCCTCTGTTACTCAACCCCTGAACCTCTTTACAGGGCTGCTTAAAAGTGATCATGACATGGTGACTAGCTCTCCAGAGCAAGTGTCCAAGACAAAACAAGGCAAAGGCTACAATGTCTTTGATGCACTAGCCTCAGAAGACACACACACTCACTTTCATGGTATTCTGTTGGTCACACTGGCTAATTCTGATATAACATGGGAGGGGGCCTACATAGGGAGTGTTCAAGGATCACTGGGGCCTTCTTAGGGGCTGGCTATGATAACAGGAAGAGTGGAATGTCAAAGAGAATTATCTCGGAATTGAATAGACCTGGGTTCAAATTTCAGGTCCTTGACTTACTCCCTGTGTGACTTCAAGCAAGTCACTTAAAACTCAGGCTTGAGTTTCTTCTCTGTAAAATAAGAATAAAATTGAGAGTCACAGCCTCATAGAGGGTCATGAGGAGTCAGCAAGGTGGAGCACATAGGGTGATTGATCCAGCTCCAAGCACAGAGTCCACATTTGGTGAATGACAGTTTTATTTACTGGTGTAACACACAAGCCAGTAGGTAGAGAGCTGTTCTAGAAGCACAAACCATTCCCAAAATGGTGGCAAAAGAGAGAAATAAGAGTCATAGAGCAATTCCAAAGATGACTGGCTTGGCCTTCCAACTGAAAGTGCCTTTTGTTTAATGATGCATCTGAGAAAGGATTAGTATCCAAAATATATAAAGAACTGATACAATTCAACACCCCCAAAAACAAATAATCCAATTTAAAAATGGGCAGAAAACATGAATAGACATTTCTCCAAAGCAGACATACAGATGGCCAATAGATGCATGAAAAGATGTTCAACATCACTCATCATCAGGGAAATGCAAATCAAAACCACAATGAGATAGTATCTCACACCCATTGGAAGGATTAAAATCAAAAACATGAGGAACAAGCATTGGGGAGGTTATAGAAAAAAAAGAACCCTTGTGTGCTGCTGGTGGGAATGCAAACTGGTGCAGCCACTGTGAAAAAGAGTAAGGAGGTTCCTCAAAAAGTTAAAAATAAAACTACCCTATGATCCAGTAATTGCACTACTGGATATTTACCCAAAGAATACAAGAACACTAATTCCAAGGGATACATGCACCTGATGTTCATTGTAGCATTATTTACAATAGCCAAGATATAGAAGCACCCAAATGCTCATCAATAAATGAAGGGATAGGGCACCTGGGTGGCTCAGTGGGTTAAGCCACTGCCTTCGGCTCAGGTCATGATCTCAGGGTCCTGGGATCGAGTCCCACATCGGGCTCTCTGCTCAGCAGGGAGCCTGCTTCCCTCTCTCTCTCTGCCTGCCTCTCTGTCTACTTGTGATCTCTGTCTGTCAAATAAATAAATAAAATCTTTAAAAAAAAATAAAAATAAATGAAGGGATAAAGAACAGGTGGTAGATATGGAATATTATTCAGCCGTAAAAAAGAATGAAATCTTGGCCATTTGCAACAACATGGATGGAGCTAGAGAGTATAATACAAACTAATTCAGTCAGAGAAAGACAAATACCATAAGATCTCGCTTATATGTGGAATTTAAGAAACAAAACAAATGAATGAAGGGAAAAAAGAAAGAGGGAGGCAACCCCAGAAACAGACTTAACTATAGAAAACAAACTGCAGGTTACCAGAGGGGAGGTGGGCAAGGAGATGGGGAATATAGGGAATGGGAATTAAGAGCACACTTATCACAATGAACTCAGAGTAATATAAGGAAGTGTTGAATCGCTATACTGTACACCTGATACTAATATGACACTGTATGTTAACTGTACGGGAATTAAAATTGAAAACTTAATAATGAAGATAAGTAAACAGACAAAATGCCTTTTGCTTGACAAGAAGTAAAATTGTGTTGGTCAGTTCCTGATGACCTCTGAAGGCCTGCTCCAAGATGGGCATTCTACAAACTTCTTTCTCCCCTGAGAAAGGGGATAGAGGAAGGGACTAGGAAAAATGGTCTCCTGAGACCTTGGGGAGATGAGAGGGAGGGGGAAAGAAGGAAGCCCTACTGAGGGGCTTGCCGTGGACAGCCCATTAAAAAAAAACGAAGCACAGGATTTGGAGCCCCAAGCTTTGGCGACTCCGAGAAAGTCAGTTTCACTTCTCCAAGGCTCCCATGTGTCATCTGTCATGTGAGATGGTTATGAAGATCACACAGGTGAAGCTACGTATTTTGTCCTATACAATAGGCATATAGTAAGTGATCAATAAATGTCAGCTATTATTACAGAGACTCATTCCATTTAGAAAGGATTTATTAAGTTTTACTACATATCAGGCAGTGTAAACAGTGGACAAGCAGCAGTCGGGGCTCTTAATGAGTTTGTGGTTTGTTGGGGGCCCCAGGCAGGTTCCTGTGGGACCTGTGGACAAGCCAGAGAGTCCCAGGACCCCCTGGGCTCTCTGGATGATAAACAAAGGGTTTCTGGGGAGCACGCAGACTTGTCTTGCAGGCCACTTGGAGGGGGCTAGTCAGTGCTAAAGAAGGCAATCAAAAAAGTCTGCTCTAACCTCCCAACCCACAACATCCCCATCTGTAAGAGACACACTGCCCCATGGTTGGTGTAAAATCATCAGTAAAATAACCCATATGCCAGCAGCCCCACTAACATCAGTTACTCTTAATCATCTTTAAGAACCCAAGCTTTGGAATCCTACAATTCATTCCAAGCCTCACAGAGCACTGCCAAGCAGTCTGACTTTTGATGTGTAGCTTAAATTCACTCAGTATCGGTTGTCCATCCCTGACATAGGAACGATGACCCCTCCTTGCAGGTGGTTGTGAAGTCAAGGGACATACATCTATCTCAGGGTGCTGGGCGTGGCATAGGCTCTCAGTAAGCCTGGTCACTGGCCAGGCCTCTCACACCAAATGAAAAGCAAATGACCTCTAAGAATCGTTCTGCTCCCCTGTGACCCTTGCTGCTCACCTGGCTGGCACCTCTCAGGAGCAACGGTGAAGGCACTGAGCTCTTGCTTGTGCCAGACACGGCCAATCGGAGAAGTAGGAGAGGAGCAATTACCCAGCCAGGAGCCGTGCCAGCCAGAATACCCACAGGGCCCTCCGCTTCCTGTGTAGCTGCCTCCAGGCAGCCTCATCAGCAGCGTCGCCCTGGTCCAACGCGAAGTCAGTGCCTCCACTTCCAGGGCCCATGCTGGCAGGTTACAGCTGGAAGTTCTCATTAGCACAGAACCTCTGTCCTTGCTGTGGCAACCGGGCTCTGGGTGGGGCTAGAAGGCAGGTGTCTGTCCCCTGTCCCTTGGCAAAATCCATGCAGTCTCCTGTAGGAGCAACAGTAATAGAAACTTCTGTCTTTGCTTGTCATGTGCCAGCGGCTATCCTGGACAACCTTCTGAAGGCAGAATATTACCGAATACCCATTTGACAGATGAGGAAACTGAGACACAGCCTAAGTAATTGGCTGCAAGTTACTCAAGTGGGAAGGAGAGCACCAGGATTCACATCCAGCCATTTGACTTTAGAGGCCCTGCTCTTCTCCATCTAGCCACTCAAGCATACTACCCTGTGGACCTACAGTCATAGACATCACCCTCCCTCACGGCCAGAGACCCTGAAAAGCAGTGAGGAGGCAGACACAGGTACAGTGCTCCCTGGGACCACAAGAAGATTCCTACCTGGGAGGAACCAACCAGACTGTACTTGCCCTACTTGTGCCCAGTCCCCTCCCTCCTCCCTCACGACCCTCTGCACTGATCCCCCAGGACCTCTGCAGAGTTGGTCCCAGATCATTGGTAGAGAGAATCCTGCTTCATCCAGGTCCTCCCCAGCACCTCCAGGCCAGCCAGAGGCAGAAAGTTTCTTGACCAAGACACTAGAAATTTTCCAACCCTTCACAAATGCCCTCTGGGTAGGAGGAGAGGGAGGAGGAGCCAGTTGAGAAATGAGCTTTCCCCAAACACTGAGCCAGCCTTAAACATCCTGAGAACTAGAGCCCAACAAGTTGCAACTCACCAAAACATCTTCCCCTCCAGCTGCACTGGCTAATTACAAGAGAAAGGTTAAAAGGGAAGGTTCAAGCTTTCCATGACAGTGTGGCTTGCTCTTACTCTCCTTCCTCCCACTCCTCTGTTCCTCCTTCTCTGCTCTCTCATTCGCTCCCCTCTTCTTCCCTAGGCTCAGGCTCCTGGCAACATGCTCCGGAAGAGAGGTATGACTTGGCTGTGTGCACTGAGCACTGACCCATCTGCTGGAAGGGCCTTCCAGAGGTCACTGAATCAAATCCCTGCCTCCTTACAAAAAGATCTGCTCACCTGTCAGCATCATTCAGAAAAGGGGTAACAAAGGAGAGCCTGTGCTGCTCCCCTCAAGATAGCCTCCAAAAGTATTGTTTATTTCTCTCTGTACAAGTGATGCATCCTCATGCAAAAGACAGAAACACCTAAGATCATCCCTGATCCCAGCAACTGGAGAGAACACATTATGCATATTTTGCTGTACAGTAAACCCTTGACATTCCCAAGAATTATATCTCAAGATCTTCATGAGTCCAAATTTAAGAAAATGGATATGTGAAGGACAATCCCAAGAGCCTTGACAAAGAGATTCTTACTCTCCATCTAAACTACAACATTGTAAGCTTCAGGAAGAGAGGCCCTAGTTTGAGGCTAGGGGATAAAATGAGGTACAACCACTTTACAGATGAAGAAACTGAGGCCAAAAGGATGTATCAGTTTTTCTGTGGCCCTCAGTTAAATGGGAGTCAAAGATGTGGCAAAGAGAAATGAACTTCCTGGCAGGGTCTGCAGAAAAATGACTGATGCCTGCCTTGGCCAGGAGCTCAGAGGTGCAGGGAAGCCAGTAGGAATCTTGTCCTCCACCTGCACTAACAGGTTGAGTCTCCAGCTTGACCAAACCCAAGTTTTCCAAGATCCACAGCCAGATGTGTTGGTCTAGGTATGGGAAGTGAGACACTGGTAGGGCTGAACTGCCACCCCGTGGCCTAGGTGGCTCTATGCTGAGACGGGGTGTGTGCTCCCAGGTAGTAGAGCTGGACCAGTGTATCCCCAGAGAAGGTCACCAAGGAGAAGTCCAGATGCTCCCATTGGATGTCACAGGAACAACTCATTCCAGAAAGCATGTCCTACCCAGGCATTCAGGGAGAGCTTGCCAGGACTAGAAACCTGGGATCAGCCCACCTCCTCATCCCTGTCCCGCACTTAACACTACTTAACCCTGGCCAAGTTCTCTGACAGCTAGCATCAAACAGTGCAAATCTTTCTCGAACAGAAAGATCCAGACACCCCGGACTGGTGACTGAGCTTACCCCTCCATTCCAGGGCAACCAAAAAGCTCTGGGCAATGCTTTAGAGTTGGTTGCAACCTGTAATGCTGCCTGTCCCTCCCCTTCCTCCTCCAGGATTGAGCCTGGAGCTAAAAGCCCTCACTTGCCACTCCCTTTGCACAGCCCAGAGCCAGCTGCGTAGAGTCTTCCATTCCTAGACCTGCCTCGGACTGACTCATCCCCTGCCAGCTTTCCCTGAGTCCTAGCCCAGAGTCTGTTCTCACTGCACCCACAAACCCCTTGCTGGACGCCCTTCTTTCTTGTGCTAGAACCTCTGAGAAGAGTCCGTTTACTTCTCCCCACTGCGCCTAAGCTTCTACAGCTTCTGTCTTCATATTTCATCTCCCCAGTGGCTCATCGAGGAGAAGAAAGAAGAGTTTAATGAGAACAATTCTAGATAATGATAAAATGAGGAAGGAAGGATCCGCACACTACTCTAAGAATCCCAGCTAGCTCGTTCTTCCAAATGACCTAGTGGGGAAATTTAATGTAGGAGACCAATTGCCCAAGTTTCACGAGGACATTTGGAACCTATCAAGGATCTCCCGAGTTCTTGGAAGAGTTTGGAAATAGAAAATTAATAATTTTGGACTCATTCAAAAGCCAAAAACTAAAACCACTGAGATGACTTCTGCCTTAGATATTGTTTCCTCCTGAGATACAAACATATCCTGCCTATTTGCTTTGATACCCATGACTCCTAAATGCAAACATATGTGCATACCACTTTCACACAAACCTGGGGATGCCAGGAATTTGGCCTACCCCAGAGAGAGTGGCCAGGTAAAAAAAAAAAAAAAAGGCCACCCAGTTAAATTTGAATTTCAGAGAAACAACAAATTTTAAAGTAAGGATGTCTCAAATATTGCATGACATACTTATACTAAAATCTATTCATTGTGTAACTGAAACTGTAATTTAACTGGCCCTCCTATATTTCATCCAGCATCCTTAACCCTAAGGCACCTACCTCTAGGTCCCCCACAGAAGCCCTCTTACCTAGCCCCACACAGACTCTCTACCATAAACATTAACTTTGATCTGTTGTGAATTCTCCCTGTGTTCATATAATCACCTGAAAATTGCCAGGGCTGAAGATCCTGGGAGGAGCAGATTATTTGAAGGCCTTTAACCATCTACCTTTCTCCTGATCTCACTCAGGAATATGGTCAGTGACTCAAAGATTAGAGATGTGGGGGTGCTCATGTTCACCAAACATGAGTTTGGTATCCCAAAAGTTAGTATCTCTCTCATTCTCAACTTTCCCTCCATGACAGGACCGGTTTGGATTAAGAAGCTGAAAGTCTTGGTTCATGTGAAGAGTTTAATTCCCAGGTGCTAGAGAAAATCAAAGTGGCGGCTTGGCTGGTTTCTAAGGTAATATCACAGAGATGTCCAGGACAGTAGTGGAAGCTGCCTTAGCAGATCTATTGTTAAATGACTAGGTGTGTTTTGTGCCTATTATGAAGGCCCCTAACCCTGAACTCCATGAAAGTGACCATGGCAATGGAGGCAGTCCATCTCTAAGTCCTTCCCCTGCTCATCACCTGGACAGCTGTGCACTCTCCAATTGGATGAGCTCTCTCTCCTTGTGGAGAAGAGCAAAGATATCCAAAAGCCCTCATACGGCTCCTTGAAACATCTCTGTTGGGGGCCTTTCATTTGCTGGGCACATGTGGACAAGACTCCCTCATGTTTTTGACTCATCCTGCAATAAGCTCTGCCCAAGGCACAGGTCTCTAGCTGGCAGCTTGGCAATGAGCCTGTGATCATTGGGGAAGGAGGCATTCTACTTGGGTTTCTAATGCTGACTTGCCTCAAAGATCCACACTTCCTCTGAGCTTCTACTTCCAGGTTGGTAGAAAATGGGTTTATTTAACTAACTACATATTGTCAGAAGGACCAAAGAGAAGATGTCTGTGATTATATGGTGAATTCTCAGAAAGATAGGGTCAAGTTCTAAAACATCAGTCTTCTTCCAAGGATAGATACAGTTTAAAGCTTTCAAAGAGACTTTATATCTCCAGGACTTCTCCCCTAAGAAAGTCAGAGTCTTTAGGATACAGAAAGATCTCTGAGAAACCACATAGTTTGGGGGGGCAGGGAGTACAAGGCTCTCAGAGAGAATAAAAAGAATGATGGAAGAGGGGGGTTCAACCTTCAGCAAGAGGACCAGTGTTGGACTCTTCAGGAGTTTTCTAAGAGTGGAAGATTTCTGCTCATGAAAATTGACCAAATAATGAACCCTTTTCATGGAGCTTCTTGCAGAGTCAACATGCCATAAAAATACACAATCCCAACACTCTTCAGGATGGCAGAAGAGGACTTCTGTGACAGCCCCACACCACCCAAAATCAGAAAATCCATGAAGACGTTTTAGTGGAAGCTCTTTTGATTGCAAAAGATGGAGACCCTCTCTGACTAGTTCAAGGGGAGAGAGGAGCTGTGGAAAGGATATTAGGAATATCACAGCATCCTGGAACAAGAAAATCAAAAGGCTTTGTACTCTGGGCCATTCTCACATGTCTCTGGTCTATTGGTTGAAGATCCTTCTCACTTGCCACTGAGCATTTGTTCATCTTATTGCCCCAATAGCCTAGTCTCCTAAGACTTCCCAGCTCCCATGTCATTGGTCATTCCTTCTGTGCCTTTCCCTCACATTTATGAGAGAGGATCTAATGGGCCCAGCTCACTGATGAAAGAATCCTTACGGGGTCAGGTGTCCTTCCCTGAGCCAATCGCTGTGATGGGGCAGGGAGGGTTCAAGGCACTGAGCAGAGGCAGAACAATCATCACGATACCTGGTAAGAGGGAAAAGGGAATACATTGACAAGGGAGGCTAAGGCTATCTTTAAAAGAGGACATAATCTCGCAGAAGGCCATCCATTTAGTGGGCAGTATGCTAAGAATTTTACATACGTTATCCTGTTTAGTATTCCCATCAACCCTGCACAGTGGTCTAATTATTCTCATTTTACAAGCAAGGAAAACTGAAGTTCAGAAAGGTCACTCACCAGGTCCCTCAGCGAATGGGTGGAGATGCTATGGTCCAACCCAGCCCTGTAGGATTCCTGACTTGCATTTGTAGACACAGTCAGCCACAGAACAAGACTCTCCCTCTGTACATGGACTCAAATGAAATGCAGGCAATATGTGGAATCACCCCACCCGAGGAAGAATGGGAAGGGACAGGAAGACCAAGAGAAAAAAATGACATGTTTTTCCTGAGTAAATATGAACAAAAAAGTGGAAGAAGGGTGGTCTATCTGAGGATCTTGGGAGTGAGGCAAAGGACAGCAGAGAAAAATGAAATCCAAGTCCATAGAAAAGTACTTACTTTAAAGGAGTGATTTTTTGTTGTTGTTCTTTGTTTCTGTACCAGAAGTGCCTATTAAAAAACAAAAACAACACACACACAAAACACACACACACACAAAAAACTGCCGTTGCTCCAGCAACAGACAGAACCAGAGCCCTGCAAGGTCTCTACCAGGTCGAGAGCTTTTTCTATTCCCCCAACATTTCCATTGTCAAGATGAGGGGTAGAGGCTTGCTGAGACACAGCGCTCAGAAGATATGCCAGAAATCCAGACCTCACTTGAACTGGAAAGGAAGCTAAAAAGGCCTTGGGGTAGCAGAGGGAGCCACACGATGGGCTCTGCCCAATCCTACCTGAAGACAGTGACAGAGGTTGAGGCCAAAATCAAGTTCTGAAGATGATCCACACAGAAAGTAAGAGGAAGGGGAATGGAGAGAAATGATCAAAGCTAAAGCACAGGCACCTACGCCTAAAGACCCAGAACCAGACTCATAGACATTCTTGCAGAAACAGGGAAACAGACCAGAGGGAGAGGAGGACTGCCCTGTTGATTCTCCTGAAAGGCATCAGGATTTCTCAGTGAGATCCTGATTTGGGTCTTTTCCTCATTTTCCATCTGGACTGAATGGTGAAATGCCTGGCATGAGAGGTGCCGTGAGTCAGCTGCAAATTCAGGCTTGGTCCCTCTGCCCCTCTGCTCTGCTCTTTGCCAGACCACACGGCCTCCCTCCCCTCCTGCCAAGCATGGCTTAGCTCACCATCCAGGTAGCACACTTCAAAGACTTGGGAGTGAGGTGGTCTGGGCTGGGCCAGCCTCAGGATGGGAGCAGATTCCACTCCCAGCCCAAACACTCCTCGTCAGTTCTCTTGAATGCCTTCCACTCCTCTCACACCCTTGACACTTTGAATAACCCCTGGAAGTTAGAGCTGGAAAACCCAACTGTTCACTGGAGCAGTCTGTCTCTGCTGCACTGCAGGTCCATGCAGCTTTACAACTGTGGGGTTTACCAGATGTCAGCCAATGCCCAATCACAGCCTGGCATTAAGGTAGTCTTTTTGTGTTTTTCTCCAGAGTTGGGGATACTCCCCAGGGCAATCAGAAAGACAGGTGGTGCTTACGTGACCAGAAACCACAGGACCTCTATCAAGGTGTGTGGATTATGGTAACCATTATCAATGTGTGGTCTGCTTCCTTCATCCCCTAAGACACGGCCTTTAGGCCACTTTGTATCAATTATATTTGTCTGATCCCCCATAGAAAACTATAAAGTTCTCTGCAATCAAAAATACACTCATCTTTGTGTCCCTCACAACACAAAGGGAAGGATAGCACCTTGTGGTACATTGCTTTCATTAAATGTTTTCTGACTTCAGTGCCCTGGCTGGTAGCCTCCTTTAACTTTTTTTGAAACACTACAGAACTTGAGAAGCAGGAAAACAATGTCATGTCTCTTCCTTTCTCAAATCTTTTCTCTCTTGACAGTTGAGTCTATGCATGAGATTGAGCACTGGTACAAGGACTCAGAGACCTATTACTTTACTGGTAGAAAACCAGAGGATGAAAAGGTCATTGACCCAAAAAAATAAAATAAAATAAAATAAAAGTTTTTAAAACTGTCATTGACCTGTCAAGCATCATGTTGGACAGAATTCTAAGATGACCCCCAATGACCCATGTTCTTATATAAAATCCACCTCCCCACCCCAAGTGTTGGTGGGACATGTAATTTGCTTTTAACCATTAGAACATGGCCAAGGTGACGGGATATCAGTTCTGTGATTGTGGTACCTTATATGGCAAAGGTGATGTGACTTTGCAGATGTGATTAATTTGCAGTTGACTGAGTCAATTCAAAGATAGATTATCCAGGGTGAGCATGAGCTAATCAGGTGAGCTTTCTTTAAGAAAGAGTCTAGATGTTTCCTAAAGTTAAAAATTCAAACCTACAGAGGTGCTTCCCCACACACCCTGTCTCTTTGTGTATGTGTGTGTCTCCCTCTCTCTCTCTCTCAGAGATGGAATAGATTTTTTGATTTTTTTTGGTGTGGGTTGAGGGGCTTGGTTTCTGGGTAGGCAGGCAGCCACCCACCCCCAACATTGCCCCATCTGTCTCCCAGCAGTCCTGTCTCCCCTCCAGTCCATCCTAGTTGTCTTAACTGTTCGTTTCTTTCCATACATCCCAACCTCTTCCTACCTTGACATAATGACCAGCTCTTGACCTCCTTCAGCAAGAGCAAATCAAACAGGTGTCCTCCACCCACACTTCCTCCCCCTGAACTATCACAGCAGAGGCTTTCCTGCAAAATGAAGTATGACTGCCTGTAAAACTTGACTTCTCCTCCTAAGCCCAAACTATGGCGCTCTTTTCTCCCAGAGCCTTACCTCTGGGAGTTCATACTTTATTATCACATTTGTATGGATGGTCCCCAAACAGCTCCCACCAGCTCTGCTCTTCCTAGCCCAGCTGTACTGTCCGTGTTCGAGCTAGCTTTCCCCGGATGTACTCTATCTACCTCCTTCTCTCTACTTTTCTCCAGTGCTTCCTCTGCCCAGATCATCTGCCTCCCACACCATCCTCTCAGATGTCCAGACTGTAGAACCTCAAAGTCATGTATCCTCCACACACCCACTTTCCTCAAATATTCCTTATTGGTCACCAAATTCTTGCTCCATAATGTAGAAGAAAATCATCTATCTTCCTAGTTATCTTTCGAGAATGTCTGGGTGAATTTTCAGGGTGGAAGAAAAAAGAAGCTCCATCAATAGAATAGTGTATCCGAAGCTGAAGAGTTACATCTTCACTGTGTATTAAGATTCAGTCAGTAGAAATGGAGGAAGTGGGTAGAGCCTATATATATGGGGCAGGATGGCTGTGGAACAATGGTTGCTCCGGCTGAGGGATGGGATCATGGCGATTGTGATATTCCTGTCCACTTTTGTGTATGTTTGAGATTCTCCACAATAAAAATGTTCTTACATAAAGCTAAATAACTAGTTAAATCTTTAATTAAAAAAAAAGTCAGGGTGAGTGAGCCCACACTGTTTTAATTGGCCCCAAATTGTACCCATGGGCTGAAAGTGAATTGCGACTTTGCTACTGCCCCTCTTGAATCCATGTTTCTCCCCAGTCCCCCAGCCAGCCTGGATCCTTCCTGCTTTTGGCTGGGGGCTGCGTGCATTTGGGACATTAGTTCTACAGCTCTGAGAAAACAGCTAGGTAGATAGACAGATACACAGGGACTTCTATGATGCTGGTACATTATTAGTGTTTTTTCACTCATTTCTCTTTTCAAAGTAGTGGGGGATTGAGTCCAGACACCACCTCAGAGCTCCTTAGCCTATCTATGACAGTTCATCTCTGAGTCTGTAGAATACAGAGCATTTTCCATCTGTGTTTCACACTCCAGTTCCTGAGTCCATGACTCACACAACTCCTGACATGTTTTCAGAACAGGAGCCCACTGATACAGGTGGCCACATCTTTGGGGCTGGCACTGGTTGTTTGTGGACACAGAGTCATTGTTCCAGATGAAGGGGGCATCCACCACACTTTTCTGACCCCCACTGGTGACCCTATCACACCCAATAAAGCCCCTATATTTTTCCAGGCCTGTGGTCCCTCATTTTGACTTTGACTTTCAACCAATAAAGCCAATATTGACCTCATTGGCTTCTTCCCAGACACTTAATGTTGGGTCATATGCATTCCAAACCCCCAACCCTGCCCAAAATCAAGCCCCAGGAAGGGTCCAGATTGGGCTCTAGCTGTCTCCAATACAGGCACCTCCACCCCCTATCCCCATCAGCACCCCCGCTGCCCTCTGCCATCTGGCTGGGTTTCTAACTGGCTGCAGGGAGCAAGTGATTATGGAGGATTTAATAATTATCAACAAAGGAAATTAAAATTTGTTCAGTTTCATGCCTTTTGTCTTTAATACTTTGGCAATCTGGAAAAGGTAACTAGGGAGAGAGGCTGGCTACTGAGTAATAAAAATAAATAAATAGAAAGGAAGACAGAAATAGACCTCATTCACTTACCTACAAACACTCACTGGGTCTGCTAGGGGCCCACGGCTGCTCTAGACCCTGGACAGCACAGTACTGAGCCCCACAGTCAAACCACCTGCTCTCGGGGCACTTTCTTTCTAAACATAATCAAGCCTGGAAAGAACAGAGATGTAGACCTGGAGGCAAAAATGGCCCTATGGAAAGGTGTTTGAAGGTACTGTGAATAATAACTACCACCTGAGCATTTCTATATGGTATGGGTTGAATTATGCCCCCCGCCAAATTCATATATTGAAGTGCTAACCACAAGTCCCTCACCGCATGAATGTGTTTGGAAAGAGGGCCATCCATCACGGGTGTAATCGGGTAAGACAAGGTCATCCTGGAGTAGAGTGGCTCCTAATCCCATATGACTGGAGTCCTTTTAAAAAGGGAAATTTGGACATAGACTGCAGTCAGGCTACCACAAGCCAAGGGAACTACCAGAAGCTACCAGAGAGACCCTGAACAGATCCTTCCCTGGTGCCTTCCTAAGGAGCCGGGCCCTACTAATACCTTGACCTTCAGTTCACCTGAATGGTCAGACCATAAACTTCTGTCACTTGTGTGACTTTGTCACAGCACCCTAGCAAACTCAGACACTATGGAATAGTGCTAAGTGATTTAGAGATTATCTCATTTAACCATCTTACCAGCCCATTGATAGGTACCGGAGCCCATTTTACAGAAGAATAAATTGAGCCAAGGGAAGGTCAAGTAACTTGCTCGAGGTTGAGCTGCTTTCATCTGAAAGGACAGTGGTGTTCAAAGCTCGGGGCTTAGACTACATGTTGTATGGAAGCACTAAATCACTATCCTGTACACCTGAAACTAAAATAACGCTGTATGTTAACTACACTGGCATTAAAATCAAAGTAATTTTTTTAAAAAAATAGAGTTATCCACCACACCCAGTACTCCATGGCAATACGTGCCCTTCATAATACCGACCACCAGGATCACCCAAACTTCCACCACTCTCCCCTCGTATTGCATGGAACACTAGGTGTGGTGCATAAACAATGAATTCTGGAACACTGAAAAGAAATTAAAAATAAATAAAATTTTTTAAATTTAAAAAATAGAAAAAATAGAGTAATCATTGAAACAAAAGTGAGAACAAAGCATGGGGCTCAGGGAAACCTGTCCTCCACACCCAGTGTCTGCTAACTAGGTAAATCCCACATCTCTCCCCTCAGCCTCTCAATCCTTACTCCAAATAGATGTTATCTCTCTGGTTGGCTTATGATGAAGATGCTTCTCTGCCCTGCTTGGTGGCTAGATTGGTGCTTGTATCTGTTCTAAGTCTGCACGAGTCAAAGGGTCTTGTGGGTCATGATATTCATGCTGTATGTGGTACATCCACTCCAGCACTCATGTTTACCTGCAAATCGGTGGCCCCCTCGCATGTCTCATGCCATCTCTGCGAGCAACCTCCAACACACACCTCCCCGCCATCATAGTACAGACTGTTCATGTTCTTTTTTTTTTAATTTATTTATATATTTATTTTGAGAGTGTGTGAGTGAGCATGGGAGAGGGGCAGAAAGAGAGAGAAAGAGAATCCCAAACAGACTCCCCATTGAGTGTAGCTCCAGATGCTGGACCCCAGGCACCCTGAGATCATAACCTGAGCTGAAACCGAGAGTTGGATGCTTAACCAACTGAGCCATCCAGATGCCCCGTTCATGTTCTTTATATTTGCTTGATATGTGTTTTTGTTCAAGGCTTGTCACCCAGCTGTATGCAGATTTCCCACATCAGTCAGCCTTGCCTGCAGCTCTAGAAAACATGTTCCATCTTCAAAGGCATGAGAGCCAAGTAGCACCATGTTCATTGTCATGGGCTCAAGAGTGGATGTGAGCCCAACCCTGAGACAACCCACAGCACCGAGTAGGGGGACACGATACCATGTCATGGAAGTAAAGATGTCGCAAGGGATTAAAGGAGTTCTCAAGGGGAATTTTGATTATACTTGATTTTTGTATTTCAAGCTTAACCACTACATAAGCCATGACTCCATTGTAATTTAAAAAAAAAATAGTGAGAGAATTAAATCATCAAAAGGACATCAAACACATATACACCAACCTCAAAAAACTTGCTCTGTAACAGTTAAACCATAATCATGACATGAGT
Organism: Enhydra lutris kenyoni; assembly: GCF_002288905.1. NCBI lineage: Eukaryota > Metazoa > Chordata > Mammalia > Carnivora > Mustelidae > Enhydra > Enhydra lutris. Next base: position 27,133,174 of record NW_019154085.1, on the reverse strand, counting down.
GATTTCTTTTCAGCAAAACATCAACTAAACATCCACACACTAAATTAATGGTATCACTTTGTATTTTGTTGGGATTGCAGTTTTGATTGAGTTCATTTACGTATTTGTTGGATTTTCCGGTGAGATGAGCTTATGAAGCCCATGCCTTAATATGTACATATTTAGGTTACACTATAATTAACATATTTTAAGCCCAACAAGAGGAGTATATTGGAATTTATTGTTATTTTAAAAGATTTTAAAATACTGTTATTTAAATGGTTCACATTTGAGAAACAAAGTGTTGACCAAACTAGTATATAAAGGGACAGAATAGAAACACACCAACATGGACATTACCAACTGTCAGAGTGATGCAGACATAGAACTAGGTGATTAGAAAAATGTTGGAATCATTAGGGGTCAGCAAATGTTTTTCATTCAAGAGTAATTAATAAGTAATTATTAAGGGCCTTCTCTGCTAGGAACTGTCCTGGAATCTCCTGGCCAAGAAGTAGGAAAAGAAGGACAAGTGGAAATAAGATAAAGATGAGTAAGACCCTGGGTCCTTCAAAACATTCTGTCTAAAGGGGAAGATTTGGTCTCATAGGTAATACTGAGTAAGCATTAATGAGGCTCACAGACACTGCCTTGATCAAGGCTCAAAACAACCATACGGGGTAGGAAATAAGTCTCTCCCCACCCCATTTTACCGATGAGGACACAGAGGACCACATAGGATAAATGCTGCTACAGAGGCTTCTTTAGGAAATCACACATGTGAGTTGGGGAAATCTGTTACGTAGATGTGATTTCAATTGGATCTTTAGTAATGATTAGTTCACTAATCAGAACAGAGGGGAAAGCCATTCTTGCCAGAATAAACAGCTTGTGCAAAATCACGCAAGCATGGAAAGGCATGGTTTCCTCTAAGGAATGGCACAAAGGTATAGACTGGCCCAGCTGAGAACAGAGTCAGCCAGCATCAGCTGCTTTGAAGGGGCTCAGGCCCATTCAGGCTCAACTCCGAAAACCATGTCACTAGACCAATCCTTTCCACACTAGTAGAAAAACAGTGTTTCCTAATGGTTTGGAACCCAGGCTCAACTTTTCCAACCAGTACTACCACATAGTTTCGCAGGTTGGGTACTGCATAATAAGAGTCCTGTAGATTGCACATTCATTATGACAATTTCCTGGAAGGGAGAGTAAAGTTTCTTATTCAAACAAAGTCTGTATTTCATAACAACTTGCTGACAAATAGATGTAAAGTGTCTTGAAGAAGGGTATCTTTTTCTAAATCACACAAATCTGCCCTATGGACTAGGCAGTAAACTAGTGGTGGTAAACTAGCTCTTATGGTTTCTTTCCCTTGAATTGTAATGGAACCTAGATTCCAACCATGCACTGTGGTTTTATTTGGCTTTTTCGTGGCTCAGCTGCATCTGCTTCAAGCAGTTACCATACTCTCTCTCTCTCCTCCTATCGCATGTGATTCCATCTTCCCTCTGTAGCCCATCCCCCTCCCTCCCAGATCTGATTCTACCAACACTGTTTTTTTAAACCACAACAGATCACTTTTTCTGGTTAATCTCATTTTTCCAAAATTCAAACACAGCTCTAGGGCTGTCCATTGTACAAACATGTCAGATCCCATGATCCAAGAAGGCCTCCATCCAGAAACTGTATTTATGGAGCTGTCCCTATTCTGCCATATCTCTCTGGAACGGTTCCAGAAGCCTTCTAAACATCAATTCTTAAAACTATTAACTTGCATATTGCTCACATAGAAATATAAGTCCTGTGAGTCACAGTTGGCTCCAGCTCCATCAAAAGTCAGCCCTAGGGTCAATGTGGACTGTAGTTTAATTGCCACCATACCAAGCACCACTACAAAATTAACTCTAAGTAGCTTGTGGTTTCACCCTCAAAATCATTCTAATTCTGTTCTGTAAGAAACTTCACGTAAAACCGGAGGAAAATGCTGTGCAAAAAGATACAAAGCTCTTTCAAAAGAGTGACTACGTCTGCACAGAAGGGGCAGGGGCTGAAGGGGAGGGGGTGTGCGGGGAAGGGGGGGAGCTGTTCTCTGTAACACTGTAGATCTTTTTAACAAAATCTCAAACAAGGATGGCAACATGGTAACACGTTAAACATGTGTGGTGAGTAGAGGCTATCTGCTACACTATCTTCTCCTCCTGGAATGGTTGAAATATACCATAATTAACATTGAAAATTTTTTAGAGGACCTTTTTATGCACTTTGGCTGAAGGTCATATTCTAATTATTCATCAGAGAAGCTTCAGGACATTCTTTGATGAACACAAAGTAATCAAGCTCTGACCTGGCCCTACCTGTCTCCAAGGTACAGTGATCATGAATATAGCTGCTGGTGGGACTTGGAAGCTGCCCTCCTCTACTGGATCGGTGCTGTCATGGCAAAGGGCAGTGCCAAGGCTAGGGCGATGTACAGAGGACCCGCAGGGTATTGATGTGGCCCTCCATCGGTGCCTTTGCTCCCCAGCTCCCAACCCCTGTCCCTGTTGCTAAAGACTTCCACCAGCGTCTGCTTCTTTCCCTTGGAGAAAGGAGGCGTGTTTGAAATGATGTATCTATTCTGCCACCTAGCCTTCAGCCTCATCACTACAACAGAGCTGCCTTAAACATTCTGCAGAGACCTCAGTCTTGCTAACTTCCCTTACCTGGGGAGGAACCCGAGCGACCAGGTGCTTTATTTCTTAAAGGTGACCATACCTTCATTTTAAACTAAGATGAAGTGACAGCATCAGTATGCCTTATGTGTGCTGGTCTCTGGGAAAGGGACTGATGTCAATCTCATAAGATATTTAACACAGAGTAATTACTCAGCACAGGGAATGGTTTCGGCAAGTCTGTCTAAGGCCGTGAGGAGAGTATTGCAAAGGAAAAGAATGAAGACAGACCCTTAGCTGACATTTTTCCTTTCCAACTAGAGGAACCCATGATACTTTAAGTCATATTAAAAGTCCAGTTTTCCCAAACTGTGTTATCGGGTGTCACCCTTGCCTTGAAAATCACTTAAAAACTCAACAGAAAATAATCAAGCTTTATAAAATAAAAATGTTACTCGTCCTTTGAAAGTTGTCCATAGAAAAGCATAAATCTTTTACTTGGTTGCATTTCTTGAGACTTGGTTTTGATATGTAGTTAGTTTTTTAAAAGAATGGGGAGGAGTGATCTCTAGGGGATGAGACACAAGTGGATGATATTTAACTTCTTACTTCTCCAAGAAAAATGTGGTTGAAAGCATCAAAACTCGGACATGGCAGGGTGGGAAGCAGAGTTGGGAAGCTCATGGCAGGGAAAGCACGTCAGCAATAAAGGAGGGAAGGGAACCTGACCTCTGACATTTGCATTTGGCAGAAATAAATGAGCCCCTCCTAGCTAAATTCATTGATGCAAATTATTTTTTTTTCCAAAGGTGATCGTGAACAGATCTAGCTCTACAGAGTGGAGGGGAGGAAGGAAACAGAATGGAGAAAGGCCCATAGGCATGCCCCATAATCCAACATCACATACCAGAACCTCTCTTCCACTCTCTTATGTTACGTGTGGACTCGTGGAAGCAAACCCAACTGGTCAGTCCCGTCTTTGGAAAAAAAAAAATCACAGTAGACAGCCCCAGGCTACCAAGAATTCTTTCTCTTGTGTTTTCAGAAGCCTGCCTGAGGTCCCCAGAAGAGCAGCTCTGTCCTACCAGCTCTCAACCCCTCATGACTTAGGCTCATTTCTAAGCAGACACACGGAATGGTCACTTCACATTTACAGGGTTGCAGAGTACGCGCCCTCCACCGCCCCTCTGCGTGCTACCCCAAGGACCAGCTCCAGCCACTACCTCCTCCTCCTCTCCACAGGCTTTTTCGTCTTCTGCATGAATCATCCCCCTCTTTCTTCTACCTGTCCTCACACATTTTATTTTCCAGCCACTGGAAGTCGGCTAGACAAAAAGACGTGTCACTGGAGGCTGTCTCTCTCAGAATAGAGGGTGGCTGGAACTAGCAACTCATGTTTCTCTGGAAGGAGCACCACAATTTCCCCATTCATCTTAAATGCTACCAGTGTGCTTGGAGTCAGCTTTGCCGCTGAGCTGGTGCAGAAATAGGAGCAGGGGTCAGAACACACACCGTACACTGTTGGGCCACTACTCTTTCAGTCTGAACTTGACACAAAAGGGAAAATAACATGATCCCCATGGTTCCTGAAATATTTCAACCAAATTTTTGAATACTAATTCTCCCCCTACCTTTCCAAGCCCCCAGACAGAGGGGAGAAGCAATGCAAACAGGTCTTGCAGTTTGGGGGGAGGGGAGGTTGTTCAGGGTCTTGTTGGTTTTTAGGTTTTTGGGGTTTTTTTAATCACTACACACAACTCCTCCTCCTTCACCCAGCCAACACCTAAAACCCCTCTGGCAATACAAATAAAAGTGCAACTTTAAGCTTGAGCTCTCTTTTAAAATGTGCCTTTCAGCAAACAGATAAGCAAGCAGGAAGATCAGGATCTGGGAATGTTAACAGCATACAGTGAGATGCTCCTGAACCAAACCAGCAAGAGAAATATTTTCTTAAAAGCAGTCCTACAGACAGAATTCTTATCATAGATAAGAGTGCAGTCTAGTGGCAAACTTCATGAAATGCAGCCCCTTTTTCCAAAGGAAAGTGAGAGCACTTCTAAGAGATGAAGGAAATGTAAAAGGGGTGAAATCCCACCCCAGGTCCTCCCAAATGGGGCCGCAAGGACAAGTCATTTCTCTCTGATCGGGCTGTAAAGTCCGCAGCCCAGCCATGTGGATTTCAGAAACAAAGGGAAATCACCACCTTCCTTCCTTTAAGACTTTAGCTTTCATTCTGTTTAACTAAGGAAAGCAGGGACCTAATAGTGTTTGAAGAGGTTGCCTGAGGTTTCAAATAGAATAGTGATGTCCCTGGTCAGGATCTCTTCAGAACAAATCCCACGGCCCTGTCAGCTCTCAGTCCTGAGATGTACCTGTGCGTGCCAGTTAGCCTTGTAACAAGGTGCGCCTCTGGTCTGTCACCCACTCCCTCCAGAGATGTGGCCCTACCCAGTAGAAATGCTCCAGTAAACCAATGTGAAGGGAAGGTATCACCCCAATCTGCCTTTCTTCCATCCCAAAACCCCACACCAGGATACCTTAGGTCACCAGGCAAGATTTTCAGACTTAGCATCTTCTGGGAAGCACTAGTATCTGAAACTTACTGCTCCCTACAATGCTGTTGAATGAGTATCCCTTCCCACAAGTATACACAACACAGATACCCACAAGCTTGAGCAAGTGCGCAGACGTGTGTGCGTCTACACACACACATACACACACACACACACACACACACACACACACACACACACACAACCTCCCTGGGCCAACAATGGAGCTGAAGGAAAGTAGACACCTCTTTATCATATGACCAAAGACAGTCACTCCGCACTCCAGGGGCAGGAGAAATACTCTTAATTAAATCCTTTTCCTGGGCTTTTAGGGGGGAAAATCCAATTTTGCTTTTCTTTTTTTTTTTCCCCCTTTCTTTTTAATTCAGCTCACTACCCTCAGCTGGCCATCCTACACTAACACTCCCCTTCAAACACACACACACAGACACCCCTCACACAGTAACTTAGACACCAGCAGACAGCCATTTCCAAAGCTTGGGAAGAATTTCTTGGGCACTGTATATATCCACTTGGCTAATAAGAAAATGCTTCTCCCTGCAGCTTGGGCCTTGGCTAGTTAAGGGGTGGGAGGGAGGGGGAGACCGAGTTAGTCTTCATTGTGTCCACCAGCTCCTCCAATTCTCCCTTATACTCGCACTCCCCCCCCCTCCCTCGTAGGCAGCCCAGCTCTGTCCCCCAACCCCCTTTCTTACATTGGGGGGGAGGGGGGCACTGTTCCGGGAGCTCAGGGGAGCCCCCGTGTGTCTAGAAGGCCTCTCCCCACCCCCACCCCGTGTGAGTTTGTACTGCAAAGCTCCTTGGCATCCTCGCCTGGGTTGGGTGTTGGGGAGCTCAAATAGCAGCTACAAACTGGCTGGAGGCCAGGGGCCGTCTATTTAAAAGCGCCTGCTCCACCGGAGCCCGTAGTCTCTTTGGAAACTTCTGCCGGGGAAAAGAGCTAGGAAAGGGGCAAATCGGTGTGGGATTTCCTTCTCTTTTCTTGCTCCTTTTAATTACCCCTCTTCCGTTTGCACCCTTCTTCGAGCTTCACGGAGAACCTGCAAATTTCGAAGAGGTGGTGGCAGAGTGGGAGCAAAGAGGTGTTAGGGTTTGGGATTTGGGCCTTTTTTTTTTTTTTTCCTTGATTTCGACATTTTCCCCCACTCTCGCGGACACCGCAGCCGCCGCTTACCTGTTCCCCGGCAGCCGCGCGCTGCAGGCAGCTGCAGGTTAGAAAGGAGCAGGGTGCATTTTAGACTTTAAACAAAATTTTTGCAGACAGCCCCATTTTTCTCCCCCCCACTCCCTTCTCCACAGCCTCCGAGCTCATTATTCCGGTGGTTGCTTTGGGGTGAACAATTTTTGGCTTTTTCCTCCCTGTAATTCTGAGCGGGTCTGGCTGGGGGGGGTTGTTTCTCCGGCTTCCACTCCCTCCGCGTGCACCTGGCGCGGCTCTTTTCCCCCCCACCTGTTGCAAGTCCTTTAATCCTTGCAGTTGGGACTTGCCGGCAGGCACCTCAGCCCTCCATCTCTCCCTACGTTTTGCAATTGTCTGGGGGAGGGCACCTGCTCTACCTGCCAGAAAAAAAATTTTTTTAATTTCTCCGGGCGCCCTCTTAGCCCCTCTCTCCCTACACGCTCGCTCTCGTGTCCCGCCCCAAGGTAAAGAGGAAGACTCGGAGAAGATGGTGCTCACCGCGGTCCTCCTGCTGCTGGCCTCCTGTGCGGGGCCGGCCCAGGGCCTGGGCTCCTTCGTGCACTGCGAGCCCTGCGACGAGAAAGCCCTCTCCATGTGCCCCCCCAGCCCCCTGGGCTGCGAGCTGGTCAAAGAGCCGGGCTGCGGTTGCTGCATGACTTGCGCCCTGGCCGAGGGGCAGTCGTGCGGCGTCTACACTGAGCGCTGCGCCCAGGGGCTGCGCTGCCTCCCCCGGCAGGACGAGGAGAAGCCGCTGCACGCCCTGCTGCACGGCCGCGGGGTTTGCCTCAACGAAAAGAGCTACCGCGAGCAAGCCAAGATCGGTGAGCGCGCTCAGTGTGCCAGTCAGTTACGCGGCGCACGGCCGGGGGACACAGGGCAGGCTGGCCCCGCGCGCTTGGGCCAGCAAGTGGCTTGGAGCCGGGGTGTAGCCCGGGAGGAGGGCGGGGAGGGTCCTTGCACCTCGGAATTAGAGCCTGACGGATCCAGCTACCCCGGGCTGCTTTCTTACCCGTGCCTCTCGCAGCTTTCGCTCCTTCTCCTCGCCCCTACCCCCACCCTTCCCCACCCACCTCCTCCCCCTCCTTCTGAACACTGGCTCTGAGGGCATTCGGTCTCCAGGTCCAAGCCCCCACGTACTCAATTTCCAGTCTCAGAAGGTGCGTGTTCCTGTATCAGCTCCCTCCTCCACGCACCTACCCACCTACCCAATACGGGTTTTTTTTCTAAACTTGAAAAAAAAAATCTCTTTGTTAAAATATTGCTTCAACTGGGAACCTGGAGAGAGAGGCGTTACCGGTCTTCTGTGGTGATTCCACCTTTGTCCCTTCCAGCCCCTGCCCCTGCCCCCTACCAGTCCGTACTGGAGTTTCTTCCCCTCTATCCCAACACCCACTCGCGCGCTCACACACACGCAGAAACGCTTGAAAGCTAACGCCTTTAGGGTGGGGGCTTTTATGCCCCTCCCACGTGCACACCCATCGCTCGTGACTGGTGTGATTGTTTGTGGCATAGGGTAAAACATCTTAAAATGCCAAATGCCTTTTTTCCTTCCGGGAAGGATAAAATTACTTTAGCACGCTCGGCGGCTGCGGGGAGGGGTGGGGGGAGAGGGGGGGCCTGAGAGGAATAGGAAAGAAGGATTTCTGTTCCCCTGTTGAGTGTTGGTCCCTGAATCTAATTCCTTTTTCCCCGCCCCAGTTCAGATTTTACCTAGGAAGAAAGGTGGATATAGGAGCGAGAAGGGATATAGAACTCAGACATCGCAACTTCCCCGCCAGTGCTAATCTCACCCCCCACCCCCCACCACCTCAGTCTTTCAAACTGGATCACAAGTGGGTGTGGTGTAAATGCTAGAGGGGCCCTGGAAACACAGAATGCAAAATCAACTGGGCGGAGACCGAAAAGCCGCGCTCCGGGAGCCTCCCCTCCGCCTCCAAGTAGCCCCGCCCACGAGTGGCCCCGCCCCCAAATCCTCTGCGTCTGGAGTCGAAGGTTTAAAAAGTTAACAGAGCTACTTGTTCTGATCAGAACAGTTCTGCCCCCCCTCCTTCCTTAAAATGTGGCTCCTTTGGATTTACCTGATCTCACTTTTTTTTTTTTTAAGTCTAATGGGTTCTACACGAAAATCTGGGCTCTGAAACGTCAATCTGGTTATTAATCCTCCCCAAAAGGGCTTAAGACTTAGCTAAATAATGTTTGCTCTGTGTAGTTTCCCACTGGAGCGAAGCCCTTTTTTTCCCTCCCATCCCGTCCATTAGGGCACCCCAATATAAGTTTTCGTAACTACAAACTGCACACTATCGCGCGGGGTAAGAGTGCGTCAGCGCTTGAGAAGGGGCAGGAGAACTTTCCTGGGTTCAGCCTGGATTCCCCACAAAGCTTGCAGGGTTTGCCTTTCGCCCTCAGCCGCCCCCCACTTTTCGAGAGGCAGTGGTCCTCCAGACTGCAGCCTGCCAAAAAGGAGCAGAGTGCGACGCGCAGGCCCCGGAGGCCCTAGAGGCCGGTTTGTGGAGTTATTTTTATTAAGAGCCACTTTTCGAAGGCGGTCCTGGCCGCCCTCATCTTCGGGGATGTGGATTTGGAAGAGCTTAGCACGGGGCGGTGGCGGAGGGGGCTAGGCGGGGTGGGGGAGGGGACGGGGTCGGGGGGACGGGCGGAGAAAAGGCATGAATCGATTTCCTGACTAGGAAGCGAGCGCTCTGGGTAATAATCCGGTCACATCGAAAGTATGCAGGGTATCACTCAGCCGCATTCTGGCCCCGCTTTTATTTGCCCAACCGTGTGGTTGGTGTGATGTGGTTGGTGTGGAGGGTGGGCGCGCAAGGCGCGCGCGCGCGCGCGCGCAATTGCTTGGAAGAGCAAATTGGCTCATCATCCAACTTTCCAGTTCAACGTAACACACACACACACACATCGGTTTTTGTCCCAAGCAAGATGCCCTTTAGACTTCTCTGCCGCCCATTCTTCAGCCCCCATCTTCAAGGTGCCTCCCCTCCCTACCCCAGACTTTCTTGGGACTCCACCCTTCTTTGGCAGGTGCCTGACCAACCATTGTTACAGGATGGCAACAGGAGCTGACCCCTTCCTCCCGGAAGATAGTATGGTAGTAGGAGCTCCTGGCTCGACCCTTTCAACTCGAAAACTGTTGAGTGGGTCCCCCAAAAGTTGGAGATGGTGCAGAGAGGGTTCATAAAGAGAAGGAAATGACCAGAGAGAGGGAGGAGAGTGTCCGCTCCCTTGACCAAAAATTCTGCTCCTCAACACCCCACTACCATGTCTCCTTACCAAAGTCATCAGTGAGAAGTTGGCTTTGCCTCTCTCTCCTGCGGTTGCCATACAGATGGAGAGGATATGCATATATATGCGCACACCTAAGTCAAAAGATATATGCATAAAGGAAGAAAGATATGGATATAGATACATATCTTTTTTTGACCAAAAGAAACTGAGCATTTCCAGAATCCGAAACGGGGAGCTGAGGAGAGCGAGCTGGCAGGCAGCCAAAGCTGCTGGGAGGAAGAGCTGAGGGCGGGCGGGCCCAGACTGGTGTTTTGCTGGGCGCGTTGCTGAGCAACGCGAGAGCGAGTCTGCTCTGCCCGCGAATTGGGTGCTGAGAGCACACTGGGCCCTGCATTTTATTTTGGCCAGTTCTGGGGCAAAGATAGATATAGAAACAGAGAGCAGTGTGCGTGAGGCTGGAGGGAGGCGGGAGACGGGAGCTATTTATTGATCCAAGCTCAATAAATATGGGTGAGCTGGGTCCAGCCAAGGAAGCACCCGGCTTTGCTTGGGCATTGTTTGGAGAAGGACCCTTGTGGTTTTCTGGGCAAGAAGGCGAAATACATACTTGCCCCGTTCTGGGAGATCTCTCCTGAGTGCATGAGACATTAAGCTTGGGTTACAGGGAGAAATGGGTTCTGAGTTTCAGTTCTGTCATTGAGAAATAAGAGAGAGAGGACAGATAATATGATCTGGGAACGAAAAAATATTACCTAAGTAAAAATAAATTCGGTCTTTGCTTCTCTGAGATGTTTGGCGTTCATCACCCTGGCATCCTCTCCAAGCCTGGTCCAAATGCCATGTTGAAGTCAAGCCCTGGAGTTAGGTTTATTGGCCAGATTTGTGTCTCGGTTGAACAAGATCATGGAAAACCAAAGGAGCCAAATTCCTTTCCCACCCGCACACCCTCCCTTTGAAATAAGCCTTTGAGAGGCTGGCTGTGTCCTGAGCCAACCAAAGTGGGAGCGGGGAAGACGAGAGATGGTGCTTTTAACTTGACTTTTCTTGCCTCCCGCCCCCTCTTTCTGCTGTGTCAGCTCAGACTGGAAGGGCAAGGACAGTTGGCCACAGTGAGAGCTCATTTTCTACCATATTTCTCTTTTCTTCTCCCTCCCTCTCACTCTCCCCCCCCCTTCTCCTTCCCCTAGCTCCACGGCATTCCTTGGGGACTTGGATTTTAAGTTGGAGCAGCTGCCAGTCAGTGCTGGGACTTGGGTTGGATTTGAGCAGACAGGTGGGTTTGCAGCTGCAGAGGGAGGACCAGGCTGACCTAGGAGGCAGAGGTCACTATGAGGGTTACAGCAAAGGGCATGGGAGCAGGAATCCCAACAGAAGCCCTGGGCCCCTTAATAAGGGGTGGGGGGGGCACAGGAGGGGGAGATGGCTAGCAGGAAAGGAAGGTGATTTTTATCTGTAGTTTTTACTTTGTACCTGAGCAATGCCTTTGAAACTTTGGGTTATTTAATGCATCGAACATAGATACTTCGGAGAAGGGATGCACACATTCCAAGCCCACTGCACCCAGAAACTGGAAGAACTCCATAAACAGACCAGGTACCAGTGAGGGACCAACAGGGAGCAGAAGTGAAGGGGGAGGGTGGAGGGAGGTTGGATGTGGTGAGAGACGAGGAGGCAATTTGGAGGGGTTTTGTCTGAGTTTTTGTTTTGCATTTTTACTATGCTGATCCAAAAGTTCCAGTCCCCAGAGAGCATCCTTAAATGGCAATCTGGATGTGTTTTCCAAAACAATGAGATTTATTGCATATTTGCAAAAATAAATAAGGAAATAAACAAGGAAGCTGGTTCTAAGCTTCTACTCCCCACTGCCCCATATCCAGAAGATCTCCCACTTGTGTTTCCGGTTCCATTTCTTTCCATGATTTCTATTATGATGCCTTTTATATATACATATATATAAATCCAGAGGAGCTACTGAAAACCTCAGTGAGAGACAAAGTGTCTTTTTTTACCTGGCCACTTGGCTCAGCTCAGTCCTAGTGTCTCCCCAGGAATGGTCTAGGTATTGATCCAAGAGTTTTAATGCTGGAGAGAACCCACAGATCATAGCACTCAAAGTGATGGTTTTACAGATGAGAACACTGAGGTGGAGGGTACAGAGTCACTTGTCAGTTGGGCTCTTGCTGGAGCCCTGCCTAACGTGCCACAAGGCCTTCAGCAAATATGGCACAATACTTGTCTTCCTATAGTAGAGGTTGTGAAGACGAACTGGGGGAGAGTGCTGTCTTTTAAGGGAAGAAGTGACATAGCCCCAAAGTGGAGAACACAACACCCTTTCTATTTTCAATCACACTCTGTTGCCTCCCTTTTCCTCCATAGTCTTGGAAGCAAGACTGGCCTAGGCCAGTTGTTTAGTGAGGGGTGGGGACAAGGAGGGTGGAAAGGGACAGTGCTGAGCCCAGACTTTGGGTCCATGGACTCAACTTCCTTTGCTGAACTGCAGAGAGCTCTCTCCTGATGTGGGAAGGCAGGCAGGCCCTCACTGGCCCACCGTGCAGAAGGAGAACATGGCCCAGAAGCAGCCACAGCTCCCCATGGCAACCAGCCCCCACCAGCACAGGCCTTTCATGGAGGCAGGCAAGCAGGACGAGGAGACCCGAGCTCCAGGGGGTAGGAGTGGGAAGAGAAAACCACTGCCCCCAAGAGCCCCTAAGGAAGAGAGCAAGAAAATCACCGGGTTTGTGAACAAAGGCAGGGATGCCGGCCATCCTTCCAAAGGAGAAGGGAGACAGGCCTCCTGATTACAGCTGGGGGCTTCAGATGGATCTGAGGAATGGCAGAGAGAATTCGTAAGAATCTGAAGGAGAAAGCGGATAGGTTAAAGTCCTCTTCCCAATAGGTTAGACCTGCCAGGTGCACCCCAGTGGAGTTTAAATATAAAGAGATTAGTTACCTCATTTTTCGTCCCTCTACCTCAACCATCAGACATGGGCCTTCCCTTGCCAAAACCTGAGGCAAGGCCCAGACCAAATTTGTACTCAGAACCTGGCGACCTTTGACCTCTGCTTGTCCCCACAGATGAGTTGGGCCCTAGTTATCCTGAACCATTCCGGTTGTACCATCACAGCTGAGCTGACTGGTCTCCACGTTCTCTTTGTCACCCCATTGAAGAGGACCCTCGTCCCAGACCCTTAAGAGCAGCACTGGCCAGTTGAAGTCCAGTACAAGTCACACATGTAATTTCAAATTTTCTAGTCAGACATTTTTTTTAAAAAGGCAAAAAGAAACAGGTGAAATTCGTTTTAACCATACTATTTTAATTCCATGTTTCCAAGATATTATCATATCTACATACACTCAAGCAGTTACAATGAGATATTTTACATTCTTTCTTCCATATGCAGTCTTTGAAATTGGAGGTGTAGTCTGCATTTACAGCATGTCTGAATTTGGACACAAACTTTGCATTAAAAATACTATATATTTAAGTTTCTGTATATTTAAGTTTCATACAATTTACAGTTGAGGAACTGGATTCATACACCTGAGTCCTTCCAGACACACTCAAAAAGTTTCCAATAACCACACTGAGTACTAGTTTTTAAATTTAAATTAATTTTGATGAAATAATTTTTCTTTGAATTGGGGGCAGACGGAGGAGAGAGAGAATCTTAAGCAGGATCCACATCATGTGGGAGCCTGACTCGGGGCTCCATCCCAGGACCCTGACATCATGACCTGAGCCAAAATCAAGAGTTGGATGCTCAGCGGACTAACCCACCCAGGCTCCCCTAAATGAAACAAATTTTTAAATTCAACCCCACTAGCCACATTTCAAGCTTGAATGGCCACATGTGGCTAGTAGCCTACCCAACTGGAAAGTCTAGACGCCACCAGCAAGTCCCCTGCCCCCAACCTGAGAAGGGAAGTAACGTCTCCGTTCTCCCCTCCTGCCCCAAAGAGTCCAAAAGGAAGAGTCTGAATCTGGGTTGCCAGATACCACAGGACTCTTGTTTAACACCCAGCAGCTCTCTTTTCTTAGGGGGACTGGGGAGGGTTCTGGCTGCCCGCTCCCTGCCACCCCCTTCTGGTCATCCAGGACCATTCTCAAGGAAGGTAGCTGCCTAACTGGAATGTTCTGAATGGACTGTGGTGAGTCATGAGTGGAAGTGTAGCCAGGTCAGAGAAATGGCCAAGTGCTTCCTTTTCCTCTCCTCTGAATGGCTGCTTTGCACCTAGCCCCTCCATTCCCTTCTGATTAGATAGAAACGTTTCCAATGAGCGTGCTATACCTTTCCCAGTTCTAGAGAAACCCAGCCGGAGATACTCATCTAGGACGTTGTATGTAAGTGTGTATTTCTCATGTGTGTAAATGTATCACCACCTGTCTCCCAGAGATCAAGAAATCGTGTACTGGAGTCTCCGCCCTCCACCCTCCTTTGGCCGTAGGGGAGAAAGTTGAGGCGGATCCTTTCTGTACCTCTGTTCCCAAGACAGTGAGAGATGTGTGGGTGAGACCCCAGCCTTTCATCCTGGGGAGTGTCACCAACTTGACAGCAGCTATCTATGCCATCGAGGGCAGCTGGTCACCTCTTCTCTCTGCATCTTTTGGAAGGAAACATGGTGCCTTGATGCACCATGAAGGAATGCTTTAGACAGGGGGATGCTTCGGAGGGAGTTCTCCCGGTGAGGACTGGTTGCTCTTGCCTGGGGCTGGCAGTCACACTTTCTGGCAGTCCGACTCTTCTGACTGTTCACCCACCAGGCTATCTGGTGTCTCTATTTCTCTATTTAGGATAGAGATGTTACATACCCACATTGGCCAACTTCATATTGGTCTAGAGCATCTAAGTCCCTTAGTTTTCCTGGACTGAAACGGAGTGAAGGCTGGAAAGGATCTCAGCAGGGTAAGCCCGTTGTCCTCCTTGTCTAGTCACTGAGGCTCTGAACCTGCTCCCCGCCTCTGCCATTCACCCCAAGTCAAATTTCTCCTCCATTGTCTTTTTGCAACTGTTCCTTGGGATCACGGTTGTTTGGGTTTGTTTTCCTCTTGAAAAGACAGCGCTCCTTTCCTTCTCAGCCCGTAATTCATGTTAAAAAGAGCCCAGAACATGCACGTCTGTTACTGACCGCAGAGGAAAAGAAAACAGTGTCTTCCAAGAGAGATCGGAGCAAGGCAGACACTGGCCAGGGATGGAATGGCTAGGAGGAGGCACACTGTAGTTCCCCTGGAAGGCTCAGCAGCCCCTCCCGGTGCCTGCACTCTTTATGCAAAGGCATGCACACACAGTGTCATTGATTCATTTGGCATGCACAGCTGGGAAACGGTCAGACTTCAGGAGACTGGAACACATCTCACAGTTTTTTAAACAGTGAGCGGCTGATCCATCATTCCCCCGTAAGCTTCATGTCCTAGCAAAAAGCTGGAGGATGGAGGTTGGCGGGGAAACAGGGCAAAGTGGGGAGGGGGTGCAGAGCATCTAGCCACAGCCTGGCGTGGATCAGTGCCCTCTAACCAGCTGTCCAATGGGACTCTCTGCAGGGAGGAAAATGACCTCTATCTGCTCTGCCAGCGCAGCAGCCACTCTCCACTGTGGTCATGGGTCCTTGAAAAGTGGATAGAGCAACTGAGGAGCTAAATTTGTAATTTGATTTAATATTTATTCATTTAAGTGGCCACATGTGGCTAGTGAGTACTGTCATAGATAGCACAACCTTAGATCAAAGAAGCCCTGTAAACCCAGGGGAGCCCCGGCTTGTTCCCATCCCCCGAGACATGTTCCTCTGCTTCTTGGCTCCCTCTGCAGCAGCTACAAGCTTACAGGCCAGAGCATGAGCGAGGTGACCTCTCGAGGCATCCACGGAACTGTGGCATGCCCGAGCTTATGTTACAGGCGCGCTTCTAGACCCACTTCTCTTTACCACTCCAGGAAATCTGTGCATCTCCCCACTTAAAGATTATATACTGAATACTATACAATGGAGAGAAAAAGATAGATGACAAAGCTCCACCCTTAAGAAGTTTACTGTTTAAATTCCACCAAAGGAGTTAGAATGAAAGCCGGAGGAAACCCAGCTCCCCTTTTCATTCCTTGTAGAGAGATTCTGGGCAAACCCATCTTGTCTCCTGGCTAGAAAAAGAGACTTTCCTCTCCCCAGGTCCAGGTGGCCTGGCAAAGCCCTACATTCCTCCTGAGCTGTGAATTCTGAGTACGCCTTGGTTTCTTCAATTTCCGTAAGCAACGTCACAGTATCTGGGCCACCCCGAGTTCTCTGGAGTTCAATGATGAGGTTAAGTTAGAGTGGGAAACTACCACGAGCCCTGGACCAGGCGTTCATGGTGCTAGGGAATGACTAAGAGTCCCAGGATGGAGGGTTAGACGGCAGAGGGCAGCAAGGTCCCCAACATCGCTCCAGTCCATCGCCGGACTGGAGAGCAGGATGGTATCAGAAGGCTTCTTAAGAGCATGTGCCTGCGTCTGCTGGCGCGCCAGCCGGCCCCCGCAAGAGAGCTTGAGTGGGAAACAGGCATGGTACACTCTGGTGTGGGTGGCACTGCTCACCCTAGGAGGTCTCCGGGTCCATAGCAGCAGGGCCTACAGCCAGACACCCTCTGTGTTTGCTGGGACAGGGAGATGGCGTAGTCCTCAAGCAGGTGTTCGCGTTGCCAGAGGAAGGGCTGTGTACCTGTGTGTGCCTCCGTGGAGGCTGGAGCAGCAGCGTGACCCGGGAGTGCCTTATGAATGAAGGAGGGGCTGAGCTGGCCACCCCGACATGGCAGGGGCAGGGGCCATCAGAGAGCTGGCTGGAAGGCAGACCAGACTCAGAACCCACCTGAAAGGCAACCATCAGGACAATGTGGTAGCCCTTGCTTCCGTGGTCTTCGGATGAGATCAAGAAATTCACAGGCCATGCCTCTGCTACCCTTGCAGGAGGGAACAATACTGAGCATTACATATTTTCCATCTGCAACAGAATCCTTTCAAAATGACATCTAGAGGTGGGAAGGGGGACCCCAGACAGGTCTCTCTTCTACCCCGGATTACTTTTCAGCTACAGATTAGAGAAGCAGCATGGGGCTAGGCACAGGTCTGCCTTGTCCCCCCTTGAGCCTCCAGCTCTCATACCTGCCCTCACCCTCCTTGTATATGGGTTTTTTCCAGTCCTCACCCGTCCATCCCCCTGACTCCTGAAATGCGTGCTGCAGATACACAGAAGGAGAGGATTGGGGTAGCTGTCAGAGAAGCCGGGGAGGGCAGCACATAAGTCCCAGATCTGAAAATTGCTTGCAGTCCCCAGAAACCAGCGCTGGGGATATGTTGCGTGGCCATCAGTCTACTCCGCCATCTACTGGCCATGAGAGGTATTGGCCTGCTTGTGGAACAGCCTCCAGAGCCTCCTGCACTTAGAACTTCCCTTGCTGTTCAAGGGCAGGGCAACTTCACCAGGAAGTCCTCCCTTTCATCCACCTAAATCCCCTCTGCAACCTTGGTCCATTTTCTCTCGATGAAAGATCACAGGAGCCACCTGTCTACGTGTGCCTGCTTGTCTTATATAAAACGTAAACCCTGACCAAACTGAAAGCCTATTTATGACTTGGCCAGGAAGCTGCTGAGTAGGGCTCGCAGGCTCTGGCATTCCAACTCTGGTCTTACTTTCCAGCCTTTTAATCTCCGTAGCTCTGCATGGGGTTTTGCTACATTTCTGCGGTCTCTGCGCCTGCAGGGGACCACAAAACCCTGATGAGTATCTTTGCTACTCCACTGTCCTGCTCTCTGTGTAACAGGTCCCACAGGGTCACGTGGCACCAAAACCGGGAGGCACATGAAAACTTTAAGCCTGACCTTCAGAAGCAGCCAAAAAGCCTGTGAACTGGGGAGGGCATGCCCTCAGGAACCCTACCTCTGTGACCCTAGGGAAGGAGAGAGGGTTTGCAGAAGTGCTTTGAGTTCCTTAAGGAACATACAAGAACATATGGGAATCAACACCGTTTTCCATATCAACATGTGCTTAGCCCCAAGGCCAGAACAGTTTCAGAGAAAAGACTAAGGTCAAAGAAATTTGCTCCCAAGTTCACTGAGCCCCTGTGAACAGCCCCATCCTCCTCCCAGGAAGAGTGAATCAAGGTTAAGGGCAGCTCACAGCATTTCTTAGAAAAGGTCCTAGAAGAGGGAGGGTCTTGAGAAGAGCTGTCAGTACACGGTGTGCAGTGAGCTAGCATGCCTCCATCCACGTCCACTAAGGTCAGAGAGAGAAGCCCCGTGAAAGGTGGCATCACATCTGATGGCGGAGGGCATGACACCCTCTGACCAGATGTCTTTAAGAACTAGAAAGAGTACTCTGAGACACATTCATGTCCTTGTTCCTGCTTGGACACAGGGAGATGGACCTAACGGTCTAGTGGAAGGATTCCAGGAGCTGGTACTGTCTGCCACTGGGAGTAAGCACCTTCCTGGGATCTCCCGGTGGAAGAGGGAACCCCTAGAGCCCAGCCACGCAGGTGCCCCTGAGGACAATTTACTGGCCCTCCAGCCTCAGCTGAAGCAGCCTCTAGAGTTGCCGTCCAGCCCTCTCACAGGTGCTGGTCAGCTCCCGGCCCTCCCACCCGTCTTCCCTCACTTCATCTGCTTACAATCTCGATTAGGGAAAGGGTGTGACCATGCACCCCCAGAATGCCCCCCCACCTTTCAGTGGCAACCATCTCTTGTCCTCTCTCCTACCAGTGGCCATCCGCTTTTTCAGGGTCAGGATGCTAGGTGATGCCCAGAGAGGTTGAGTGAGGCATCTCAGATCACCCAGCAAGATAGGCTCAGCCACCCTTCTGAGCCACAGTCAGCTTTTCCTCTCCACTCACCTCTCCCCGAGACCTGAGCCTTGGATTTGGGCCTACGTACTAGATCACAGAGCCCTAGTCTTTCGGTTTGTCCAGAGTCCCCCAAGCAGGCTCTGCTCCCCTCTGCACGCCACCCCATGCTAGCTTGTCCCACAATCAAGGAAAGTTGCTTCACTCCAAACATCCCTCCTTTAGCTAACCCTAGAAGGCTCTCCTCTGCCTACCAGGCATATCGCTGTGCTGGTGAACAATCACAGCAGGTTTGTAGGGTCGTAACATAGAGTCAAGCCAAGGTGGGAAAAGGACAGAAAGACCAAAAGTGGGGGATGGGGACCTGGCACTGAATTTTGCTCAGAGAAAGCCCACCCATTGCTTTGCCGTTTGCTCTCTCCCCATCATCTCCCTCTCCAGTGACTACTTCCCTTCCTCCTCTGTGGAGAAAGATCCAAATCAGCTAACCGCCCAAAACACTGCAGACCTCTGGAGGCTTCTTCAGGGCGGGGAACGCCTCTGCCAGGGCCTTAAAGACCGGATACCTATTCAATTAAGTTTGACAAATCCCAAGCCAAGAGACAAACAGGTGCTCAGGGGTTTCCTGCCACCTGCCGTCAGGACCTGGTTAGGCCAGGTCCCCACACATCTCCCTTAACCCACACCTGGCACTTCCCCTGGAGAGAGGGTTCCTGCCCCTGGGGGCACAAAACAGTGTCTTCTCACCAAGATTCTCCTTCCCTGTGCATCTCCTCTCCCTCCTTCCTTGGATCCCTCTCCTTCTATTCTCCATTCCAGGGCCTTGTCACCATGGTTCCTGGAGAGCCCGGTGACAGTGAGGCGGGTGGAGGAGAGGATTTTCCTTCATCTCATCCAAGTTATTCGGGGTCACTCCAGAGCCCTATTCTTCTCTTTCTAAAATGTGAAAACAAAAGAGGCAGTGAAGATAGGCCGCCACACCCCTGCCTGGCCCACCTTACACCCAGTCTTACTGTGGGCATCCTGGCCACATCCTGCCCACCTGGAAAGAGCAATGGAGCCCTCCTCACTCTGGGTCTGCCGAGGCTGGCAGGGTCAAGGAGCCGAGAAGAGAAAGGGAGCCCCAGAGAAGGGTGCCCGCGAGATAAGAATGTACTGGAAGTCTGTGGATGGAGAAAAGGCCAGGGGCTGGAATTATCAGATCAATAAATAAATGAACAAAGTCCTACTTCTTTAAAGGTCATAAGTCAGCTAAGTATAGACTGTCGCCAAGTCTGTCCTATATATAACTGCTCTAGTCCCAGCCAGCTGTCCGCCTCTCTTGGCCTGGAGCTGAATTATGTTCAGCCTCCCAGGGCCCAGAACACAGACCCAGCCCTGAGCCAGAGCAGGGCCTTGGGGTTCCAGGTCCCCCACCCACCCGCACTGCACCCCTGCCAGACCCACATGTCCGGCTCTCTCAGGTCCCCTCCTCGCCGTGATACTCCCCACCACCCTGCTAGTCTGGACCCCAAGGACTCTCCTGCTCCTGGTTTCCCAAAATCTGTGTTCCAATAGTCCTGGAAGCATGAAGACCCCACTTGGGGATAGACATCACCTCCTGTCCAACTGGGCTGTCACCTCTCTTCCTCCATCAGCCTGCATCTCCACCTGGTGCCCTTCTGGGCCACCCCAGCCACTGCCCGGCTACCTAGCCAGCCCCTCGGTGAGCAAGACCCTCACCAGTGCTTGAGCGCCCCCAGGGACCCCTTCCCTCCCACTATCCCCTTCCTGCCCCCAGCATGTCCTCTCCCTCCTGTCCGACCCACCCCCTTTGATCAGCCTGGTCTTTTCAACCCCGCAAAGTCTTCCTAGATTTGCTCCACTGGACTCCAATCATGCGACCAACGTCCCAGCTCTTGGACGAGTGCTGACTCTTCCATCCTACTTCTGCTTCCCCCCAGTCAGGGAAGCTCCTGGAGGGCAGACACCCTCCAAGCCTCAGGCTCTGCCCCAGAGACTGACCCTCTGCCTCCTTCCCCTGCAGAGAGAGACTCCCATGAGCACGAGGAACCGACCACCTCCGAGATGGCAGAGGAGACCTACTCGCCCAAGATATTCCGGCCCAAGCATACCCGCATCTCCGAGCTGAAGGCTGAGGCCGTGAAGAAGGACCGCAGAAAGAAGCTGACCCAGTCCAAGTTTGTGGGGGGTGCTGAGAACACTGCCCATCCCCGGGTCATCTCTGCCCCTGAGATGAGACAAGAATCTGAGCAGGTGAGTCTCGCGGACTCTGCAGGCTTTGCACACTTCCTACACCCAGGGAGCGTGACAGGTACAAAGAGGAGAAATCTTTGGGAGCGACTAGTTGGAACAAAATTCTCCATATATCCTCTGGCCCCCAGGGCCCTGGGCCATGCATTCTGCATGTAGAGATGCTTTCCTCTCAGCTCCTGCCACATCTCTCACCCCCTGCCACATCTCTCACCCCCACCGTCTTCACACAGGGCCCCTGCCGTAGACACATGGAAGCTTCCCTGCAGGAGCTCAAAGCCAGCCCTCGCATGGTGCCTCGCGCTGTGTACCTGCCCAACTGTGACCGCAAAGGATTCTACAAGAGAAAGCAGGTACGCCCCCGTCCCACGCGCCCAAGTTCAGGGGGCTCCTGAAAGCGGCACTTGCCAGAAAACCTTTTCCTCTCAATGCTTACGGTTTCTGTCATTAACAATAATGTTTCCAGAACCCCCAATATCCACGCGAGTACCCCACTCGGAACTTTCCCCGCTCCCTCCTGTACTGTAGTCTGCTTCCGTTTTAGTGATCCCCCACACTAACGTGAATTCCTTAAAAAGGACACTTTATATCACTGTGTCATTCACATGCTATGTATACTGTTTTCTGATGAGCACACACATAAACACATGCACAGAGATAAGGACTGCAAAACAAATGTTCAGAGGCAGCTAATCATTTACGTCCCATTCACAGCCAGGCTACCCTTTGGGCAGCACTGCTGTTGGTTAAACCAGTAATACTTAGTATAGTATTAGTATTAGTATTAGTACACTTAGTATTAGTATTAGTATAGTATTAGTATTAGTACACTTAGTATTAGTATAGTATTAGTAATACTAATACCTTAGGCCAGTGGTTCTCCCTGTTCCTGGAGCATCGGAATCACCTGGAAAGCTTATCAAAACACTGATTGCTGAGTCCCACCCCAGAGTTTCAGGGATGGGCTCTGAGACTTCTGCGTTTCTAACAATTTCCCTCCCAGGTGGCCCTGATGCTCCCTATGGGTTCCCTTCATCTAAGTTGGGGGTCAAGAGCCAGACGCCCTTGAGTCAATTGTTGGGCTTCCCCCTTCTGAGCTTCGTCCTCCTTACCTAGTTATTTAATGTCTCTGCCTCCAGTCTCTCATGCAAAATGATAATTGTACCTGCGGTCCTTACGCAATTTTGACAGATTAGGGATTAATCTTTATAAAGCACTTACAGTCTGTACTCTGCAGGAAGTGTTAAGTAGTGTCTGGTACTGTAGAAATGATGCACCATCACCATCATCATCATCAGATCACGTAGCCCTGTGGAGAATCCCAAGTTGGAGACCCTGGATGGGGGACAGAAAGGAGATTGTAAGAGCTAGCCACTGGCAGACTGTCTAAATGAGCATTCCCCCTGGGGCCGTCCCCCGTGCAGGGGCATCCCAGAACCCTGAGGGTTGGGACAGGGAAGACAAGGAGCAGGGCCAGAACAAGGGCCAGGCAGGAGCAGAGCCCCCACCCCGGGGAAGGGGGCGGCAGGGGACCGCCATCCTCACTGCCTATCGCTCTCCCCACCCCAGTGCAAGCCTTCCCGTGGCCGCAAACGTGGCATCTGCTGGTGCGTGGACAAGTACGGAATGAAGCTGCCAGGCATGGAGTATGTCGATGGGGACTTTCAGTGCCACACCTTCGACAGCAGCAACGTTGAGTGACGCGTCCCCTCCCCGTCCTTCCCTCACCCCTCCCACCCCCAGCCCCGACTCCAGCCAGCACCTCCCTCCACCCCAGGACGCCACTCATTTCATCTCATTTAAGGGAAAAAAAAAAAAACATACATATATCTATCTATTTGAGGAAACTGAGGACCTCGGAATCTCTAGCAAGGTCTCAACTTTCAAACCGGCAACAGCGGAGAAGCAAACAGCTAAGGAGACACACACACACACACCCCCGCCCCCGAAAATAGTTTTCTTTTTGAGGCAAGTTGAATGGACAGGGAGGGGAAGGGAGGAGGAACACGAGAGAGAGAAGGGAAGAAAGTGAACGTGTAGAGGAGAGGGGGAGACAAACTGAGTTTCGAAGAAGGAAAGAAGAATGTGGATAGGAAGGAAAGATCCCCAGGACCATGGCTGGACCCACCTGTTGTGTCCAGCCCTGGCCTGAGTTGGGAGACGTTTGGGCACCGGAAGGTATGGCCCCAGGTGTGGCATTCAATGGCACCCTTGGAGGTTTTCCTGTCTGGATTAGTCACAGGGGAGAAAGGAAACAACTTGTCTCCACCTCCAGCCAGCAAGTTGAATGGCTTGACCCCGCCCCCGCTCCCCTCTCCCCCAGCAGAGGGTTCTCCCTCCCCAAAACTTATGAAAACTAAAATGCATTCCATTCCTCTCAAAACAAAGCAAATGACTAACCGAATGCTGTTAGATAGATAGGTTTTCCGGAGCAGAATCACAAAGATGACGTCTGTATGCATACTCCAGTCCTGGTGCGGACTTTGGGAAAGCAGTACGCGCCCCAAATGGAGAGACTGCTCTTCCAAGGGGACTAGATCATGCCGACACGGGTGCTTTCAGCCCCTCGTGGCACTCCATTCACTACCAGCATGGCCTCTTTGGGGGAGGATAGGCTGAAATCAAGGCGGCCTCGTACAGACTTCTCTACGAGGCTCCATATAGTCATATGTAAGGCATATACGTCTATGTTCTTTCTTTTTTGCTTTCTTCTTTCCTTTCCTTGGAAGGTTTGCATTAACTTTTCAAAGTAGTTCCTCGGGGGACTCTGAGGAGCTTCCTCATTCTGGGAAAACCAAGAAAACCCATATTCTTCTAACACACCCCGTAACTGCCGTTTTTGCCAGCCTCCCAGGAGCGGCAGATGCAAGCCCTCAGTGGGCCACGGTGTTGGACGCCTTCACAATCTCCCGGGTGCAGGTGCGTCCATGGGAAGCACCCAGCCAGGTAGATGAGGGCTGTCCATGGGGCGCCCCACAGCCCCAGCCCCGCTCGAGTTAGCCTTTAGACCCTCCGGAAATCGCTGGCTCTGGGCCCTGCACCAAAGGAACACATCAGGTCCAAGTTTGACCCATGGGTCCTGCCCAGCCTTTTCCTTTCAAAGAGGCAGAACCTGCATTTTGAAGCCGGCAGAGCGGGAGAGAGAGACTGAAATGAGAGATGGCAGCAGGCAGGATGGAAGTGAATGGATTTAAATACAGGGAAATGGAAAAGCGATTGTGCCGGCCAGAGAAGAGGGAGCGGAGGGACGAAGAGGGGAGAACTGCTCCCTTCCAGCTTTCGAGCAAAGCGGCAGAAAGGGGGACAAAGCCAAGAGCAACTTCCTGGGTCCCATCCTCTAAGCCCTTTGGGATTCCAGAGGACAGGAAGAGGAGAATAGGGGTGCAGTTCCTCAGAGAGAAATGAGGTAGGTTCTAGAACCTAGCCGCTGGCCAGGAGCAAGGATCAGCACAGGCCAGCCGTGCCTTTGGAGGGACAAGACTGTGCCCTCGGATGGCCACCTTCTCCCTGTAATGAAGGACTGGGGCCAGAGCCTTTCAAGCTCCTCATCCCCCCCAGGCCAGTGCAGGCTTTCTCCCTGTAGTGGAGGATGGAAGAAAGGCCCAGGATAAAGGGAGGCCTCAAGGGTGCTGGCATGTGGCAGCCAGATTCTGAACCAGGAGAATTCCCGTTCCCGCTGACTTCCTCAACAAATCAGCAGCCGCAGGGCTGTCCTCAGAGGCTGGAGCTAGCCCACCAGGGAAGGGGGCTTGGACTCTGGCAAAGGAGACTCCTCCTCGCTGTGAACACGGCTCTCTCTGCTCTTTGCTGATGGTGTGACGCCATGGAGACCACTTCAACACCGAACTTGGGGCCATGAGGAGGGACAGCAGACAAGCAAGAAGATTTTAGCTGGTGGGAAGCTTGCGGCTACGGAAGTTGTGGGGGGGGTCTCCTGCCGCTGCCACCCCACCCCCACCCCCCGGACAGGACAGTTGGCTGGGACAAGAGAGATGGTCGCTTGTCATAGGACAAAGGGCCCAATGGGGCTGGCAGCCGCCAGGACTTACTTGACCTGCTGCGTCCATGTGCCCCATCTCTCTGCACGACTCTCCCCAAACCCCTGACTCACATTTCTGTGTCTTAGGCCAGTATTGTAGACCTTTCCCACTTCACTCTTCTGTTCGCCCATTCTTTCTGTGGATCTCAAACAGTCCTCTAACTGGGATCTGCCAAGTGGATACTGGGGTGCCATTCCCCCTAAGAAAAGACTGAGCCAGGAATTGCATACCCTACCCCACACCCCTCCCAAGACCTGGACCTGTTCCTGAGAGGGGTTCTCTCCTTTCCTGCCTGCTATTTACTGGACTCTGAATGGGTGTCTGCCCCTTCCTTCAGCTCTTTGCCAGCAGCCACAAGGCGGGGAAGAATATGGCCTGGTTTAAGCCCACCAGTGTCTTCGGGTGTCCAGAGTTCATGCTGACTCCCCCAAACGTGTGAGTCCGGCACTTGCCATGACTCTGCTCAGCTAGCCACGCCCTAGAGGATGCTGGACCTTCATGACAGACGAGACTAACCTCCCAAGAGGGAGGCCTGGCTTCGGAGGGAGTCATGGAGGAAGATGGAGCATCCCTAGGGCAGGGCGGGAGGGGAGGCTGGTGGGAAACGCTGAGAGCTGGGATCCCGAGCAAGGGTCTTCTTGACTCCAGGCCTTAGGCTCTGGAGTTTTCTGTGGCCTCAAGACTAAATGTTGCCCCACCCACCCAGCAGTAGGCCTCTTCCCATCGCCCTTTGACTCAGGCCTCACTCCAGCAGGGAGTTACCTGTCATTCCTACTGCTGCCAGATGATTGAGGAGGGCCTCATCAGGACTGACCCTCCTTCTCCCACAGCTTCCCTACCCGCCTGGGCAGAGCAGGGCATCCGGGATGGAAGAGACTCTAAGGTTTCTCAGACAGCCAGGCCTGGACAGACAGGCCTGGAGACATTCAAACCCCCTCACCCCAACAGGGGAGGACGGGAGGCCCAGGAGGCCCCATGTGGTCTACCTCCTGTCTCCTCACCCATTTTCCCATCACCGTCTCAGTGGTCTCCACGGTAATCCTGCAGGGTCAGCCTCCCTTGGGGAGGTGGGCCCCACCTCAGCTCGCCCGCTACCTAGCTTGTGGGCGGCCACATGCCTACCACACCCCTCTCTAGGGGGCCCAGGGCTGCCCCCCTCCATCTGTTCAGCTCCCACTGCCCACCCCCAGAGGGCTGCACTGCAGGTTGGAACTTTAGAGGGACTTTAGAGGGCCAAGGAGAAACATGCCTTGGGCTCAAAGAGGACATTTTTAGAGAAAGGAGGCTAAGTTTTGAGAAGTGGTGGCAAAGGGGGTGGGGACTTGCCAGCCAGCCCACTGGGCATTGTACTGTCTTTATTTTTAAAACCACTAAAGTGCAAGACGTATGCACTTTTCTCCACTTTATTTTTTTTCTCCTAGGTTTTTGATTCTTTTTATAAACATACTTTCTTGGTTTTCTAATGGAGTTACCGTTTAGCCATTGTCACTCTTCTTCTCTAACTCCTCTCTCTGGACAGGGAAAGGGAAGGTGGGGAGTGTCAGCCTCCTGTGCCATTCCCCTCCCCAACTTCTCTGGTCCCCCACCACCACCCTGAGTCTCTCAGATCTCTCACTGCCACCGCCCACCCGCCATCACCACCACACAGTAGCCCACACGGATAGACAGTTGTCAGACAAGATTCCTTCAGATTCCGAGTTGCCTACCGGTTTTTTTTTTTTTCTTTTTTGAAGACAGCAATAACCACCACACATATTACTGTAGCTCTCTAGTCTTACGTACATACATATCATAGCTCTATTCTATCTCCCTTTGTTTTGTTTTAGACTTTTTTTTTAAATAAATGCTCATAATCTTTACTGGTGAAAAAGGATGAAAAAATAAATTGACAAATAAAACCAGTTTGTGGGGAAAAAAAAAAAAAGGCAGAAAAAAAATCACCTGAATGCAGAGGGGCCCGCCTCCTGTCTAGCATTTTGTACCTGAGGAAATAAAAAAAAAAAAAAAAAAAAAGCCAGAGGATCTCACGTTTTATTAAAAAAGTGAAGATTGCTGTATACTATTTATTCAACGTATAATTTATGTTACTCCTTGATCTTTGTCTTTTGTCATGACAAAGCATTTATTTAATAAAGTTATGCATTCAGTTAGCCTGCGTCAGCGTCCTCCGAGGGCCCAGGGAAGGCAGGTGAAGGGCGAGAGGCACGCGGGGGTCAACTCAGGCCACACTCCAGAGGGGCAAGGAGAACAGACCAGGCAGAGGCAAGGCCGAGGGGAACCCCCAGTCCACGCCTCCCATGCAAACCTGGGTGCCCCCCTCTCCATGCCTTCAAAATAGTCCGGGGAGTTAACATACACAGTGTGCTTAGGACAGCGAGGGGCCCATGCAGGCTCTGCGTCTGCTTTCTCTACCATCCCCCACACCTGAATCCCAGCCCTTGCTATTCAGTCAAGTGGCCTTAATCTACCCTTTAGCCCGTGATGGGTCTCCTTTCCTGGGAGAGGATTTTCAGGAAGGCGTTTCTAGAATGTGCCTCAGTTACTTCTTCTAGTGCCTCCTAAGCTCTTAACACCTGGGAACCTCTGGCCAGTGTGAACCCTAGCTCCTGCTCCTACCCAGCCCCTGGCCACCTGCCCAGTGAGGAAGAAAGCTGTAAAACGGTTAGTGACTCTTTCAACTTCCAGCTGTTGTACTATATTCTGCCTTTCCTTCCTCCCGGGCGCCTTCTTTCCAAACTCCATGTGCCCCCTTAATGGGTGGGGCTCACGGCAGCACACTGCCCTTTATGCCTCCCCCACCACCCTTACAGCACCCCACAGGGCCTACCAGTCATCGGGCCCAGTTCAGAGACAGAGTTGGTGGTGACCCCATTCTGCCCAGCCCAAACCCAGGACCCCGCCCCATCCGAGGCATATGACCAGTGGAGGAATTGGGAGCAGCCCAGCCTGGCAAGGGTCCTGGGATCGAGGCCCTCGTCGGGCTCTCTGCTCCGCAGGGAGCCTGCTTCCTCCCCCCTCTCTCTCTCTGCCTGCCTCTCTGTCTACTTGTGATCTCTCTCTCTGTCAAATAAATAAAATCTTAAAAAAAAAAAAAAAAAAGAAGCATGCATGCCCATCATTGGGCATGCATGCTTCTGAGGGGTCACTGAAACTCTTCCCTAAGACCCTTCAGCCATGCCGTCGTTCAGCCAGTGCCAAGCAGTAAAGGCTAAGATGGAGTGGGCCCCTTGACCTTGCACTAGGAGGTGTACAAAAGGATCTGGAGTCTTCTCACTTCCCTTTACAGGGGGATCGATGCGGGGGCTCAGGAAGAACAGCGTTCAGGAAGGCTATGCTGGTCCAGCCACCTGGCACCGCCTGCCCCAGGACTGTTCCTGGCCTCTCCATCAGCAGCTCACTCTACTGTCACCTACATCCTGCTGGGGAGGGGATACGGGTGGGGGTGAACCAGGCATCTTCTCTGCGTGGCTCCCCGCTTAGGGCCCCCCTCAGCCAGGCCCACTCTACGATGCTCCTCAGCCGTCCCCCGGCCTCCTCTCTGCCCTGCAGCCCTCGTCTGTGAACTCCCTGCTCACCCACAGGTCATTTAGGATTCCAGCTCCTGGCTGTCCCACCCCCGCCCCACCCTACCCTACACAACTCAGGGGTCATTCGAACAACCCACACAGCACCCTGGTGATCAGACACTCACGGGGTCTTGGTGACCCAGGAGGACTGGGCTGGCACCTGCAGGCTGTTCATATGCCACCATCTGCCATGACCACCACCCCGCCCCCCCGCCCCAGCATGCCAAGCTGGTCCAAGGCCAAATTCCAGAGACACTGCTCATTACAGTCTTGACTTCACCCGTCTGGCCTCCATCCCCTCAAAGCTCAGAAGCCACACGCTGAGCCCCAGGGCTCCCAGGGAGAATCTGAACACCCCACTCTCTCACTCTAACCATAGTCTGTATTACGGCAAGAAACCAGACGGGCTCTGCGATGTCAGCATTTCACTGATGGGAGAATGAGACTTTGGTCTCCCCATTCTATTTTCCAACACTTCAAGCCTCTCTGGCTTTGCCTCCTTCCCTAAGGAGATGAGACCCAGGGCTCCACTGTTACCTCCACCTATCTGGGTCTCTCCCGCCCTGCACACCTCAACTCTGGAGAAGCCTCACCAGCCAATGCTGGCACTCCCGCACAGCCCTGCTGAGCCCCGATGGAGAAAGTCCCACCACGGTGTGGGCTGACACCATCACGGAACCCTCAAGCTCCAAATCCTGCCTAGGGAATCTGCAAGAGTTGTCTCGCTCCCACATCCCCTCATCTCTACAACACCCTTTCATGTTTCTCCCCATACTGCCTTCTCCAGATCAGAGAAAGGCAAGTGAGAATGTGAGAATGTCCCACCTTCCCATCCAAACCTCTACGGAGTTAGCCAGAAAGCCACGAGCCTGTTCCCCTTTCCTGAACCCGTCTTCCTGTTTCCAAAGCACAGCCCTTCCCACCTGTTGTTCCCGCCCTTCTCCAACAAATCCCCTCTCCTGCTGTGTGGGCCACAGAGAGGGAGTGAAGGGGGCACATAGGAACAGCATCTTGTGGATAGAATCAATGAGTCTTTTTCATGAACCTGGATGTCAGCATGAGGGTGGTGGGAAAGTCGAGTGCGTCTTCTCCACCCAGTGGGCCCCATGCAACTGCAGTTCAGTGCGACCAAAACTGAACTCCTCTTGTACACTCAGGTACCTTACCTATTTTATCTTACATCTTATAGATTACAAGTTCAAAAACAAGAACAACATTTGAACTCATCACTTTTCCTCCTCAACTCTCCCCTCTTCTCTCCCATATCCCTCCTCCCCTTCTGGTTGTGATCCCCAAGATCCCCAAGAATGGTACCAGCATTCTCCCAGCCACTGTAGCCTGACCCCTAGTGTCACTGCTGACTCATTTACGTCCTTCGTCCAGCAAGTCCCCAGGTCCCAGGAATCCGCTACGGCATTGAAAACTCTGCCATCTGACCTTGCTCTCCACTTTCCCTGCCTAGGCCAAATCACCCTCCCTTCTCATCTGGATTACTGCCATTCCTTCCTGCCAGCACCTCCTTGCCAGATAGCACAGTAGGAGTTCACTTTCTTTTTTTTTTTTTTTAAGATTTTATTTATTTATTTTGACAGAGAGAGAGAGATCACAAGTAGGCAGAGAGAGGGGGAAGCAGGCTCCTCACCCCGAGCAGAGAGCCCGATATGGGGCTCGATCCCAGGACCCCAAGACCATGACCCGAGCCGAAGGCAGAGGCCCAACCCACTGAGCCACCCAGGAGTTCACTTTCTAAAACACAGATCCAATCAGCCCATCCTCTGCTTAAATGCTTTCCTTTCAGTACGAAGCTGAAATCCCTCAGCAAGACCCTCAAAATCCTTCCTGATGAGCTCTCCTCTGGCTTCTTCTCCAACTGCTCCCTTACCCACACCCTCCCTCTATCACAGGGAGCCTCAAGCCCATGTGTGGCTTGTCCTCTCTCTGCCTGAACTCCACCTTTCCCTCCACACACACACACACCCCAAATCTTCCCCTGTGTCCCTACTTCCTCCCTACCACTGTCCTTGCACCCACTATGGGACAATATCTGTGCAGATAATTCCTCCTAAGGGTACCTGAGCACACCTCCGTCTCCTGATCAGGGAGGACTCCCATGGCTGTTTCTGTCCACTACAGTATCAGCCCTTCAGGATGGGGACCAAATCTACTTCATCTTCACATCCAAAACCCAAACACAGAACCTGGGATGCAGGACTAACCCCACTGAGACAAAGCAAGTCTTTGAAGTAGAAATTAACCCAATAGTTAAAGATGAAGCAAAAGAGACTCAGAGCTTAGGAATGTGTCCAAAGTCACCTAAGTCATAAGTCATAGAGTCCAAAGTCTGTTCAAAGACCGCCCACTCCCAGGCACATGCTCTCACCTACCCTGGGGGACATTACTCAAGATGGTCGCTGCGAGCGGTGACCCTCCAGATTCAGAGCGCTTAAGAACAGGGCCGGCTTCCCAGGCATGCAGCTCATGCGGTCACACAGGCCCTGTGCTTGGCTCAAAGCTCCGCTGTCGCTGCCCTGAAATTCTTAATAATTTCTGAACAAGGGGCTCTGAAGTTGCCCTAAATTCTACAAATTGGGTCACCGAGAAATTGGGTGATTCCACGCATTAGAATTGCCCAGAGGGCATGCTTCGATGCAGAGTCCCAGAAGCCCTCCCAAGGCTCTAGCTCAGGCGGTCTGCGGCGACGGGTCCCCTGCTCCTGCGAGTTTAACAAGCACCCACAATGGACCTCCTGGGACCACCGCTTAAGCAAAAGGACCCTCTGCGGGCCAGCGTCAAGTCAGCTGCAGTTCCCCATGCTGCCCCACGGTGGCAGTATAGCCCCAGTGTGTGTCAAGGGCAGACAGTTCCGGAAGGCCCCAGCCAGCTTGACAGCCTCAGGATCCCTGCCCAGCCATCTTCCCACTTGGATGCAGTATTTTCCCTCTGCAAAGGTTTCTAGGACATACTATCCATCAGTCAGTGGGGTTCCTGTAGCTAGAACCACAGCAGAGATGCTGCTGGCACTCCCATAAAATCCTCCTTTTCAGAGGGTTTAGAGGACAGGGAGGCTCTGGGCAAGTGGACATGGAAATGGGCAGCGAAGCTGTGACGTGCTCAGAAGCACTCTGCAAAAATATTACAGAGCTGACCCGAGTCAGCAACCTTGGGGCATGGCGGCTGGTGCAGTGCTCACTCCGGCAACGGCCCCGCGATAATCCCTCCCATTTTATAAGGTCCTCTAGTTTGCAGAGCCTATCCCCATCCATGGTCTCACATTGTTATCACCCTGCTATTTGAGGCTGAGACCATGCCCATTAGACAGATGAGGAAAACTGAGTCTCAGATAAGGCAAGTGATATAGCTCCTAGGGCAATAATGCAGCGTGGGACAGGATTCAAACCCAGGTGTCCTGACTCCAGCAGTTCTTCTTGCCCAGCTCTGCAGGGGAATCACCTGGGAACCTGAAAACAAACAAACGAACAAAAAAACAGAAAAACGTACCTGGGCTCCACTCCAGGCCCATCAGATCCGACTGTCCGATGGTGGGGCGCTGACAAGTATTTTAAGTGCCCCAGTCGACTCCAATGTTAGCCAAAGTTGAGAAACGCTGCCCTGTCCTGGGACAGCAGCCACCAGCTCCCGGCTACAGCTGAGAGGCATGGGGCAGGAGCACCCACACCCATGGATGAACAGAATCAGACCCCAGGGAAGGGTGGCTGTCCCACAAAGTGCAATTCCAAACCACACGCAGAGCGCCCTAGGCTCTCTCCAGGCAGCCCACCCTGCTTCCACCCAGAGAGGCCGCATAACTCAGGGCTGAGCAGCACCCACTCTGGAATTAGGGGCCCCAGCCTGGGCCATGGAGGTTGGGTGGCTCTGGGGATTTTTTTTTTCTTCATCTGTAAAAGTAGAGCTAATAGTGCCTCATTTATGGATTCATGAGGACTAATTGAATTAACTCACTTCCAGAGCAGCAGACCAAATGGCCTGCTGGCCTTGGCCTTGGCCTTGGCCTGGTACAACCTAGAGCACTCTGACTAGGGTAGGTCTGCTTTGGGGGACCTGGTTTTCTTCTAAGGGGAGAAGTTCATCCCCCACCCCACCATCACCACCCATGAGGGCCCCAAGTGTCCCTCTGCCTCTCCTGAGTTTCTAGAAGGAAGGTCAGGAGGGATATGGGTGGGACAGAACCACCTTCCTTCACTTCCCTGGAAGGAAAGGATCAGACTCCCCACACAGAAGGGGGGGCTACTGAGAGGTGGGGCTCTGTGTCCTGTGCTAGGGAGGGGAGCACTTCTTTCCCTGGGGCCCCATGCAAAGTCAGGGAGCTCCTTGCAATTTGCCAGAGGTTAGGTGCCCCCAGAACACAGGGGGTAGAGCACTCACATAGAATTTTGCTTCAGAAATAGGGTCTGCATCTGCAGTGTGTAGTCCCTGCCTCTGTTAACATTGTTATTCTAGAAGCCAGTTACTTGGGCCCCTTGGAGAGGAGCACCTGAATTCTGAGGCAACACTTTCATGAACACGCTGGAGCACACCAACCCTGCTCCCTTTCCTTAAGGAACTTGGGACTGTCTCCCCCCACCCCACCCCGGCACAGAAGGGAGCTCTCCTTATTTGAGGGGCCAGATGCCTCCACTGTCTCCCTGTTCTGTCTCCGCGATCCATCTGAACTTGGAAGAAGGAAAGGCACTCGCTCCACCTCTCCTCCCTCATTGCCCACCCAGGGGCAGCCAGGGGGCCCAAGCTTCATTCAGCTGGGAGTCCAGGGAGAGACAGCAGATTCCTGTGGTTTTAGTAGAGGATTCCACCTGGACTTGGGGCTTTTAAGTTGGCCTAGGCCAAGGCCACGTGAGGGAGGCCATTCTCCTTCCTCCTGACCCATTCTTCTCATTTCTGACCCAACCAAAGCCGTGCCTGTCCCCTTCCCAGGGGCTGTCCCCAGGAGTTGCGAACAGAGCTGGACAGATGAGACGGGCAGGCCCCGGCATCTCTCTCCCAGGGAAGCCCCAAAGATTCAGGCAAAAGACACACACTTTATTTTTCCTTCCTTTAATCTTAAGCAAAAGAAACACGGGGGTTCAAAAATAAAAATTTATTTCCCCCCCTCCCAGGCCTTTCCCCCAGCTTGGCCACTGCAATCACCCTTCCTCCCCAGCAGGGACCGGAGAAGGCGAGGGTGCAGACAACTCCTGCTGAGGAGGGGAAGGCGGGGGTGTGCCGAGCTCGGTGCTGGTCTCTTTTCAAATATAAATACACGTGTCAACACTCCTGGAAAACCCTCCCCACCTACCACGCAAGGCTCTCCTCTCTCTGGCAGTGTTTGGAGAGGGGGTGGGGGAGGGGAGTGCCCGGCACCGGCTGGCTGGGGGGTTACTGCATCCGCTGGCTATGTACCCCACGGGCCTCCTGCTGCTCATTGTAGAAGAGATGACACTCGGGGTCCCCCCGGATGGTAGGGGCTCCCTGGATCAGCTTCCCAGTGTTGGGGTTCACACACCAGCACTCCCCACGCTGCCCATTCAGAGACATCTTGCACTGCGGAGAGAGAAGAGAAGGATGTGGAGGACTGGCCCTGAAGTCCGCAGCTCTCCTTCCCTTCACGCAGCCTGAGGTCTGCTGAGCAGCTCTGCAGGCTGGTGCTTCACAACCTTGACTGTGCACCAGGGACCTCGCTAACATGCAGACTCGCCTTCAGGAGTTCTGCAGCGGGATTGAACTCCACTCCGTGCACAAGCTCCCACGTGACACCGGGACCCACCGAACATGCTCCAGTTAGCAAGGTGCTGGGGGGTGCCCCAAGCTGAAAAGACTCAGTCCCCACCCGCAAGGAGGTCCTGTCCTATGTGGGCACCAGCAGACCGGGGTTTAGTTACAGTGTGAAGTGAACAACGCGTGAAATGGTAAAAGTCAACACGAGCACAGGCCCTAGTGCGGGCCGTGCACTGTGGGAGCCATCTACACGCTGCTCATTCAGTTTCTAGTTTTTAAGTTTGTGTGTGTGTGTGTGTGTGTGTGTGTATGCGTGAGTAAGCTCTATGCCCAACGTGGAGCTCGAACTCCTGACCCTGAGAGCAAGAGTCACAGCTCGTCCCACTGAGGCAGCCGGCGCGCCCTACCATTCTTCTCTAGCATACACGTTCATTTAATCCGCAACCACCTTGTGACTCAGGGACCATTACTCCACTACTTCACAGATGACCAGAAGGAAGTTCAGATAAATTAAGTAACTTGCCCAATGTCACACAGCTAGTAAGAGGCATAGCTGAGAAGCCATTCCTGTCCCAGGGTCCCTGCTCTTACCCATAAACTAATTAATTACCATGGAAAATCCCTTTAGTTACCGGTAAGGGACAGGACACAGCCTGTTTTTCATTAGAAGAGATCACTATTTCTTTTCAGCCCCCAATGCAGTAACGGTCATACATTTAGAAGGCACGTGTACAAACAGCTTTGAACACTAGACCGATATTTCAAGGGGCAAGATGCCTGCCTGGGCTGAGGGAGGTATGGACGTGAGCCCCATCCCCCGACCCCACCGCTGTGCAGGGGGAGGGTCAGTAGAGGCAATTAGTCAATGGTGTAAATCAGTGATTCAGGAAGTGTGGTCCATGGGTCATCAGCCATTCCTGGGAGTTTGTTAGAAATGCAAACCCTTGGTTGCCACCCAGCCTTCTGGAATGGTCAGACCCAGGAATCACTGCCAGACGATTCTAAGGCTCAATAAAACGTTGAGAAGCATTAGTGGAACTCCACGTGGCTTCTCCCAGGCACGCCACCCAACCTGGACACCAAGGGCTAATGGCAGGTAGCTGGGTAAGAAGAGGCAGCCTCTGGCAAGAGCAAGGCACAGCTGGGGTTCAGGGCCAAGGACATCCCCTCTCACCTGTTTGAGGTTATACAGGCCGTGCTTGTCACAGTTGGGGATGTGTAAGGAGTAGAGGTGCTCCAGAGGGCCCCGCTCATCTGGAAGGTGCATGGTAGAGATCCGTTCCAGGACCTGGTCCAACTCCTGCTGGCAGGGGGTCTGTGGGCACAGACAGGCACAGATGGGAAAAGAGGATTCTCAGAGTGAAACTGAGCTCATGGAACAATGGCCCTCAGAACCACCTCCTGCACAGGGAAGGGATGTTCCCACGGCCACAGAGCTGGTTGGTGGAACCAGCCAGGGACTTCTGACAGCAATCTCACTAATATGTCATCGTGTCCACGCCAGCCTCTAAGAAAGTCCCATGGATGGGTGTTTTCACCTGTCTTTCACTCTGTGTCAATGGCTTTCAGGGGCCAAAATGGGATCTCCTTGGAAAAGTGAATTCAAGTGGCTTTCTCTAGAGGACCTCTGCCCCGACCCCATGGGCCAACCTCCATCACTTCCCATTAACCCAACCGGGACCAAGACCCAAGACAAGAGAGCTCAGCTGGAGAGAGGAATGGGGGCAGCCGAGTGAGGGGAACACACCCCAGCAAGCTCAAGCAAGTTCAAGTCCGTCTCTAGCATCCATTTCCTTGCCTATGCCCTGAAGCCAAAAAGAAATGTGGAGGTTTCAGAAGGAGAGGACTTCAAGAAACCATATACCCAGTCTCTTTCACAGCCGACTACTGAGGTCCCCAAAAGAGACAGTGATCGGCCGAAAGGTCCCTGAATATGCTGGAGGCAGAACCAGAAAGGAAAGTGCTTTGCCTACAGGCAAATAGGACACGGATGTTACTAGGTGCCCTCCTCCCACCCCTCCAAGCACACCCAGCCCCTCTGACCCTGGCAGGCGGCGGCCGCAGCTTCTTGGGCTCATCCAGACCAAGGTGATGCTTGCCCCCCTTGCCCATCTGCCGGTGCTGCTCGGTGACCTTCTCCCGGAACACAGCCAGCTCCTTCATGCCTGACTTGAGGGGCTTCCGACTACCACTGCCTCCACCGCCCAACAGGTTCACGGTCCCATCCACATGGTTCTCAACCAGACCTCCTTCAGAGTGCTCGTCACCGTTGTCTGCAGAGAGAGGAAGGGAAGAACTCTAGGTGCCCTTTTCAGAATGGCAGGGCCCCCAGGGCCAGTCTGAACCCCTGAAGATGGAGATGACCGATAGCCACGCGATTGTGCTAAGCAATTTACATAGACTATTGATTTCAGTTTTGCGGCAACTCTTGGGGGCGTTACCCCAACTTTGACAGACGCGCAAGTCAAGGCACACAGAGACCAAGACTGAGCCCGCGAATCTGGCCCTGGAACACAGGCCCACTGACTCCAGCAAAATGCCTGGGAGGCCTCATCGGTACTGCCTCCATCCGGAGCGTCATGGAGGAGCACGGAAGGAGGAACGTGTCTGCAAGGCTCTCACCATGGAATGGCATTAAGTCCTCCTGAAGCCATCACTCTCCCCTAGAGAGACCTCCCAGGCTCACCCACCAGAACCTCCAGGTTAAGGTCTTCATCATCTGTGGCCTAAAAGGGCACAGACTGGGTCCATTTTCAAAACTAATGCCCGAGATCCTGGGCCAGGCCAGGATGAGGTGAGGGAATGAGAAGGGGGAAGAGCCACCACCAGAGCCCGCAGCCCGCAGTGTCTGATGCCCCGCTATCACTCATCTGCCCACCTGCCCTCTTCTCATGTCCGCTAATGACTCAGGCCCACGGCCGCTCCGGCACTACCCCAAGCGGCCCTGACCCGTTCCCGTGTCTGTCCCGGCATGCCACCACCAGCCACATTCCAGAGAGCCCGGGGAGCAAGAACTGGCTCGACTCTGCACTTTCCGCTTACCGCGAAGCACGGAGCATCACCCGGATGCTTGTCCAAAGGCACCTGTTAAGTCTCTTTCCACCTTCCTCAGCCACCAACCCCTTAACTACAGGGAGAGGCTCCTGCAGGGTGCACAGCTCAGGCGGAGGGGCCCTGAGAGCAGCCCCCAGCTACCACGGGCTCACGCTGGCTCGGTCAGTCCAGCCAGGGGAGGCCCAAGGAACAGAAGGGCATGAAGAGTTGTAACCAGGGAGACAAGCCCTCTCGGGCTCTAGGAGGGCTGGGACTCAACAGCCCCCTGTGGATACAGGAGAGCCAACCAGGTCTCAGACCCTGGGGCCTAGAGCCATCCCCCAGGGGGTGCCAACAAGACCTAGATGTGCGGAGGGAGTGTTTCTAAACAAATTTTGCACGTTTTCTCTTCCCTTTTTTGTGCTTTCAAAAACTTACAGACCTGATAACATAACTGAATGGCTCTTACAATATTTCTACACAAGGGTTTCAGGGGAGGCACTTAGGACCTGGTAGTCCCCTCCGAGTTCGGGCACAGAGTGGTGGGCTCAGATGCCCACTGTCCTGGACAGAGTTCCACAGGAGAAAGAGCTGACCTGTAAAAGGGGGGCCATGATGCCCACGCTGGGTTGTTGCAAGCTGTGGCGTTCACTCACTCCCTCGATGGCTAAGGGGTGGGGACAGTCTTGTGCTTCCTGGGGAACCCACACCTGCTTTCACAGAGCAAGCTCCAGAAGACTCTGGTAGAGTCTGGCCACCTTACCCCTGAGGCCCGTCCTCACCAGCTGCGGCGGCATTCCTTTAGAAAGCCAGCACGTGACCTCCAGACTATCGAGCCCCAGCTGACAGGGCATTCTGGAATTAAATCCCAGCTCCCCGACTTTTTTTTTTTTTTTTTTAAGATTTTATTTATTTATTTAACAGAGAGGGAGAGATCACAAGTAGGCAGAGAGGCAGGCAGAGAGAGAGGGGGAAGCAGGCTTCCCGCAGAGCAGAGAGCCCAATACGGGGCTCCATCCCAGGACCATGAGATCATGACCTGAGCTGAAGGCAGAGGCTTAACCCACTGAGCCACCCAGGCACCCCCAGCTCCCCGACTTTTTACGCCAATTCTATTTGTCCCGCACATACAACCTCTCTATGCTACCATCTTGTTACCTGAACTGTTAGATCATCACAGCTCCTACTTCACACAACTGCTGAGAGTATGTTACAGGTAAAGCAGTTAAGATAAGGCCTGGAACACAGAAACTCTGTGTCCTGTTGGTGATAGTACTTTGATGATGATGAAGACAGCAACTGCCTCAGTTATCCATTATCTGCTCGCTTGGCAATGCAGAACGCAAGAACCAGGCAGGAGAGGAAGAGAACCCCTTGAACATCAAAACAGCTGTCAGTACGTCGAAGCATCGGCAAGTTCAAGTGCTTTCCTCACAGGGCGCGGGGACAGTCAGCACAGGAACACTGCTGGTTCGCAGGAGCATGGCTCCAGCGAGCCTGGTCTCTGGATGTCTGGTTTCTACGGCCACGGCAGAATAAAATCAACAAAATTAAAAGGAAAGAGAAGGAAGGCATGTGGACAGTGGCGAGAAGTATCAAATGGCAGGAAGATAAGAGGAGACTGAAAAAAACCAAACATAAGAACTTTGGGCATGTTTAGTGCATCACAAACAGCTCCACACCCATGGATGACCCCTGAGGACTTCCATACTGTGTAGTCCAAAACAAGAGTTGTGTGGGTAATAACAAGGACCGTGGGACATTCAGAAGAGAGGGCGGGGGGGTAACATGCCAAACATTCCCCATTAAAAAAAGAAAAAAAAGAGGTCTATCCAAAATTGTTAAACTTTAGAAAAATAAAAATTGAAATATTTATTTTTAATAAATTACTTTTTAAAAAGATTTCATTTATTTATTTGACAGAGAGAGTTCACAAGTAGGCAGGGAGGCAGGCAGAGAGGGGGTGGGGAAGCAGGCTCCCTGCTGAGCAGGGAGCCCGATTCGGGGCTCAATTCCAGGACCCTGAGATCATGACCTGAGCTGAAGACAGAGGTTTAACCCACTGAGCCACCCAGGAGCCCCAAAATTGAATTATTTAAATGAGTAAGCCCTCTGAAAATTCTCTCTACAATGGCTATTTCCCCAGGGGTTCTGGGTAGCCCGGGTTTTACCGTAAATAAACCGACCACAGATCGAACCCTGTTCCAGAAGCCCAAGCACCACCCGCAGGGGTAGCCTATTTGAAGCACTTGCCGCCAAGCTGGATGGGAGTTCTGTCCCCTCCGTATTCGATCAGACCCATCCACCCCCCAAACTTTCGTCACACACCCTGTCTCCCGACCCCAGCACTGTGGACACTGGGACCAGAGGATTCTTCCCGGGCGAGCTGTCCTTTGCATTGCAGGATGCCAAGCAGAATCCTGGGCCTCTACCCACCACAGGCCGGGAGCCCTCCTAAAGTTGGGACAACCAAAACTAATGGCCCCCGGGAGGTGAAAGTGCCTCCCACTGAAAACCACCCTTCAGAAGTTAGGCTTTATCCGGAGGCCTGGAAGTTCCCCAGCCCCGTGCTGAAGACCTCAGACCCCGTCTAAGGCAGATCCAAACTCTGCTATCTTCACCTCCCTCGGCTAAGACCCTCCACCACGGTTCCTCCCCCGGCACAATGCTAGAGCCCAGGAGTCCACCTTCTGGTTCCAGAGGACTCGAAGGCTCCTGTTCCCCCTTCCCTGAGCTCTCCTGGGACTCAGACCACTGACAGGAGCCAAAGCAGCATCCGCTGGCAGAGTCCCAGAGGTCAGTCCACCTCTAGCGCTCAGAACAAGGCATCTGAAAACAGGTTAGACGAATGAGATGTGCACAGGTAAAGAGGCGTCAGGCCGGCAGACTCCGGACAGGGCTGGCTTGTCATTAGGGACAGCGGGCCCAGAGCCCAAGGGCCCGGGGAATGTGGGGATCTATTTTAAAATCAAAAGGAAAAGGGCACCTGGGTGGCTCAGTGGGTTAAAGCCTCTGCCTTCGGCTCGGGTCCTGGCCCTCTGCCTACCTGTGATCTCTGTCAAATAAATAAATAAAATCTTTTAAAAATAAATAAATAAAATCAAAAGGAAAAATATGCCTTTAGGTAAATTTTCTTTTAAGTCTTAATCTATGATACCAATACATGCACAGTTCTAAGATACAGTTACCAAATATGACTTAACATCTTTTCACAAAGGAGGACCACAAATGCCCAGGCATCCGGGGCCACAGTCCAAACGCAGCCCTGCACCAGGCCCCAGAAGGCAGGGGCCTACGGGTCCGTCTGCTCCCAGGAGGACAGAGTTGGCTTCGCCCTCTCTGAAGTAAAGGTCAGTTTGTCTGCCCTCACGCAGGCCACCTGGATTCCAGGCTAGGTTTCATCCCATTCCATTATTGATCCCAACGCTGCCAACGCACATGCCATTAAGATGAAGAAATCCATGGGTCTGGTTTGCTGACGCACATTCTGACGCTCCACACCTTGAAGTCCAAGCCCGGGGAAGGGACTGAGGGCTGTCTGGGTGGAGACCAGACAAGCCTGCAGACTGAAGAAGGCTTTGGTTCCGTGACTGGTCTATTTCCAGCCGAGAGGCTCAAGAATGCAGGCTCCCAAGCCTCATCGCCCCACTGAATCCCAGGTCTCCACTTAGCTGTGCAGCCCCAGACATGTCACTTAAGCTCTCTGTTTCCACAGCTCATCTATAAATCACAGACCAACAGCACCCACTTCCAGTGGGCAGCCAGACTGCCGGCATCGCTGCCCGCAGACACAGTGCCAGGGAGCACGCAGAGCCAGCTCTCAACGGCTCCCCCCACACTCGGGCAAGTACCCACCCGGCACTCCCGGGCACAAGGGCCTTATCCCATCATTACCCAGTGCTTTCCATAAATTCTCTTCCAGGGGACAGGAGCGGTCCACAGGAAAACATTCCAAATGGAGAACTCCAATTAGAGATGGAATTTGCCCTCAGAACAAAAATACCAAGTTGCATTTTTTTTCCCTACCCAAGAGTGAGGTTCAGAATACTATCTATTACACAACCACTTATGTATGCAGCTCCGTGGGCTGCAGTGCAAAGGTCAGTCTAAGAAATGGTTCTTAGCAGTCCAAATCCCACAACTGGAGGCGGCTTCGCACTTAGGGATGACCCATAGGGGCCTCGGGGGGTCCCCAGAGATCTTCCCCTAAGGATTAACTGTTCTCTACTCCATAGCGCCCCAGGAAATGGTTCACCGCTGAAGCACGGAGTTTGCCGACTATATATGGAAGGTAAAGTTTTTCCAAAGACAAGTGGGGGAGACCACAGAGGGCCTGGAGTGTGAGAACTCCCGTCCTGCATCCTGCCACGCCTCTCAACCTCATGCACCTGGAGGTGTGCTCAGCTGAGAAAAGCAAGGACAACCAGAGGCAAGCAACAAGTTGCTGCGTTTTACGGAGAGCAAACCCGAGGCCCAGAAGGACTACCACCTGGTCTAGAGGAGCTACACACTACCGCTATACCATCAACAGAGTGCCCGGGGTCCCCGACATTGTCCTCTGGCTCTGCCTTACTAGGTGGCCCGGTCTCTCCCTCCAGGAGAAAGAGCTTTGCACCTTCATTCTGCATTCCGGACTATGCATTAATACCCTGGTTTTAAACTTTAATTTTGGCATACCCTTTTTTTCCCTGACGTGATCTTGTTGGATTGCAGCACTGATGACCTGACCCAATGCATGAAAACCCTTGTGTTTGACGATTCCTACCCTCATGAAACCACATTTTCTCATGCGATGCTCTGACCTCCATGCTCCAATTCCTATCTATAGAAAACCTTAAAGCCCTCTTAAGAAAATAGGCCCCTGAAATCCAAAAGCAACCCCGTACTCCTTCTTGCTTAGAGTGTGATTGAGGCTTTGTCCTTACACAGGCCTGGCGAGAAAAGGGAACTTTTCCCCGGAACATGCTACATCTTCCAACAAATGACCATGCCTCCCTGCTTTCTTCTTGTCTTTATTCTTAAGAAAACCTAGGCATTTCCCACCTTCTCCTTAGCCTACCTCCTCTCTGGAAATCTAAGAGCTGGGGGCCCCCCAGAGAAGATCAACTCTGACCCCAAATCTGTCCTTCCCTCCTGTGGCTTTGCCTCCTTCCCCAGGTAATGGCATTGCAGGCCCTGCGAGAATGGATTCCGAGCAATGGGCCAGGGGAAGGCTGGCCGCTTTCCCGGTTCCACTCTCGCTGGACACAGAACTCACGTGGCTTCTGCTTTGTTGGTTTCTCCCCAAATGCACTTAATCTTGACACATGTTGGGCAAAAGAATTAATACTAACTCCCATCTTCTCATTAACATCCATGGCAATGGACAATTCATTAACAAAGTCAAATGGGCAGAGAACTCCAGGAGTCAAGAGGCCTTCCTGCTTTGCCGCTTCTATTTCACCCATGACGTTGGCCAAACCCTCTAACCTTCCTGAGCTCCCCCTTCTCCAGCGTGAAAAACGTGTATAAGAATCCTACTCCAGTGAAGGTTGCAACTTATCATTACCATTTGCCCAGGGTGGGCAAAATCAAGTTCCAGAAGAAATGTGCAGACAGGTGATCTATTTCTTAAATGGGTAAATGGAAGATTCACGTACCAGACAAGGGTGGGGAAGATGCGATCTGTCAGATGGCCATGCACACTGGGGAAAAACGAGTTACCAGAAAGTTCTGCAATACTCTCTCTGCATATTCCTTCTAAAGCCTGATTTTGTTGAGCCTGTATGTCGCTCAACATCACAGTTCTCTGGCATCTGATGGAAGTCCTTGGCAAGCGTGGATTCACCTAAATTACCTTTACAGAATTTATGGGAAGGAAGGAGAGAGAGAGGGAGGGGGAGGGAGGAGGGGTGGGAGGGGGACCGGAGGGAGGGAAAGGCACTCATAATGACCACGCAGTTATAGGGGAGACAGGGCTCATCGGTAAAGTCACCAACATGCAGGGGAACCAGCTATCTTGAAGAGAATGTAAAGCCAGTGCCTTCGGATGGCTGGCTGTGGCCCCCATGTGCAGTAACACAGGCCCCCGAGGCTGGGGTGGAGAATTCAGTCCCCCCTCGGAGGCAGGCAGAAGGCAACCATGGATGGGGAAGAAAGGGGAGCTTCTTTGGTATCTTTCAGCTGAGGTCCTTGGTCTCTCTGGGTAAGTGGCCTCGTTTATGTGTCTCCCTCCCCCCTTTCTTTTAAAGGTCAGAGACAGCCAGCCACACTGGTGCTCACAGAGGAATTCTGAAGAGAGTGTATGTATATGGACATTCGTACATGGACGTCCACTGTGGTGGAGGCTGGCACCCGTGGCACATTCCAGCTTCAGGAATGACGCTCTCCCGGTCAGCCCATCTACCCCCTGCTGGCACCCAGCTTCCTTCCAAACTCCCTTCCCATTCTCTCCCAGCCTTGGAGGCCCTGCTCCCTACACCTGGCACCCCTGCGTGGTGTCAGCAAAGCAACCCTGAAGTCTCCCAGATGCCACCACACTCGGCGAGAAACCCTCCAGGCGACAGACCAGGAGCTCCTAGGCACGGCTTTGGCACAGAAGGAATTCCCTTCGGGGAGGAAATAGCTACAAGCAGCCTCTTCGGTCCTTCCTGATCCCTCGTCATCCAGG
Organism: Enhydra lutris kenyoni; assembly: GCF_002288905.1. Lineage (NCBI taxonomy): Eukaryota > Metazoa > Chordata > Mammalia > Carnivora > Mustelidae > Enhydra > Enhydra lutris. Next base: position 27,089,501 of record NW_019154085.1, on the reverse strand, counting down.
CTGTATCCCACAGGGGCAGGCACTGGTCACCTCACCAGGGGCTCATCATCCTGCCCTCGGAACTACCACAGGCTACTGGAGATGATGCACGAAAGCAGGACATCGAGCCCACTGCCGGCCAAGCCACCCTAAACTCTTTCTGGATTCTCTTTGAACGCCAGCTCTTGGGTTCAAAACTTTGGCTAACTTGCTCTAGCCAAGCAGGAAGAGAAGTGCTGTTCTAAGAGCCAGTGGGAGGTGGGGGGGGTGGCGGGGAGTGGCAGTGTGCAAGGTTCTGATCCAGATGCTAGCACCATGCCCCGGATTGTGAGTGATGCCCATCAGGGGTTTAAGATGTGTAGGCTTCAATATAGGGGGGCTCCTGGCTGGGGCAGTTGGTAAAACACATGACTCTTGATCTCCGGGGTATGATTCGAGCCCCACGTTGGAGGTAGAGATTACTTATTAAAAAAAAAAAGAGCTTACATGGTCAAGTTGTGTGGGGTTCAACCTGCTCATCCATAAATTCAGTGAGTTTGATTAGGGGAATGGCACCCTGTCTTGCCTGTTGATCAGAAATCATCCAAAGAGCTTGCTACGAATGGTCCTGGACTCCAGCCCCCTGGGGTTCACGGCAAGCCTGAGCAAAGGTTAAGGGCTCTGTATTTTTAACAACTCTCTCCAAGCTCTGGCATTTCCAAGGCCCCATTCCTCTGCGTTTCTCGCTCTCCTGCCTCACTTCGCCGAAGAACTTCTTGGTGATGGGAGAACGATGCCAGTTCTTTTCAAGAGACAGGACATCATGGGAAGACAATTTCATAAGCTCTTTCCATCCACAGGCTCGTAGGTTCATAAACAGACACGTATACATGCATGGATGCAACAGGGGCCCTTCTTGGCCAGGCATCATGGAGATTTCTAGAGCATGCCCTCACAGCGCCATCTCCTCTCGGGCTCCACCGAGTGAGCAGGAAGAGCATGGCCTCTACAGAGCTTCCCTGCCTGTGCGCTCTCTAAAGGGCTGCTTTATAAACACCAGGGTCATTCCTGGAATCACAAAGACCTGGGGAGGGTCAGCGCTGAGGCACACCGTTTGAGAAAACAAAAACAGGCTCAAATTCAGCCAAGGTCCCCTGGGACTCCGTGAGCCAGGCTGTCCTTGAAGAGCCAGAGAAATTGAAAGCAAGATGGCAAACCGCCCTATCAACTTTCACCCTTTCCACGGGTCCCAAACATGTCTCCTCTGGCTCAACTAAAGCCATCCAAGAACCTAGCAAGGTGACCCCGCCACGGAAACCCCAAGGGGGTAGAGTGTGTGCTCCGGTGCAAAGCCGGGATAGGGGATACAGGAACAAGAACGTGCCTGACCCAGCAACTCTACATCTCCCCGACGCATACACAAAAACATGCGTTACAGCATTACCTGTAGGGGCAAACACAAGCCAGCTGCCTTTAGCAGGTGAACGGAGAAGGAAATTCAGTAGGGTAAATACAATGGAGTACTACACAGCAGTTGACCAGAATCGCTCGGACCTGTGATCACTCCTGTCATCTATCCATCTAACAGACCTCTAAACCTAACACTGACAGAGAGAAAAAGTTGCAGAACGAGTCCTTTTTGCACATGTAACTTATTTTCAGAGAACTCTAGATGTTGGTCATCTATTAGCAAATCTGTTTAGCCAAGGAACAGAAACAGGAAGGAATGCACGCTGGTGGCTGCCTCTAGGGACAAGGGACAGCAACAAGAGGCTGGTGGGGAAAGCCATTGGGAAATGTTTTTTTTTAAGCAGACATGAAGCTGGGACGCTGGGGTGGCTCAGTCGGTTAAACAGACGTGAAGCCGACAGGACAAAATGTCCTCCACTCCCAGTTCTGGGTGGCACACTGGTGTTACTGCATGATTCCTATTACTTCTTCTCTGCATTTTTACCATTTTTTTAAAGATTCTATTTTTAAGCAATCCATAATCTCTATAGCCAACGTGGGGCTCGAACCCACAACCCCAAGATCAAGAGCTACACACACCACTGAGCCAGCAGGCACCCTGCAACCATTTTCTTTAACAAGTCATTTCCCTCATCACATTCATTCCTCCCTCTCCTTGCCAAGCAGGGGTATCAGTAAACTTGGGGTGCCTCTGAAAGCCCACTGGGTGCAAGAGGGCCGAACATGAGTTCGGCCAGTGACCTGGCCAACTTCACTGGCACTCGCAGGCCACCACAGTGTCACCACGGTCACCTAACTGCCAGAGACTGACCATGGGCTCCTGGCCAGGTCTCTGTGGGATGAAGAACTGGGAAATGAATCAGAGGAAAGACCCAAAGAGAATGGAAGACAGTCACAGAGTCAAGGAGAGGAGGACAAAGGAATCAAGATAGTGCAGGCCAGAGAATGGAAAGCCAAGGGGACAAGGGCATCCCGGTGGAGCCTACAGGGCACCGGGGACCCCCACAGGTGTGGCGTGGTGCAGGTGCCCATGGGCCAGTCATGCCCAGCGGAAGGGAGACGGCTGTTCCAGTTGGTTCCCTGAGGCCCAGAGAGTAAGAGCCTTGACTGAAACAGAATGATCCAGGGTAGAAGCCATTCAAGACTTTCACGGTAATTACTAAAACAGGTAGCACACACAGCAGATGGGAAAAAACTGCAGACTTGCTCTGGTAGAGTTTAGGGGGAACCTTAGTGTCTAAAGGCCAATGCACTGAGACTATGAAGGGCCATCCCTGCGCAAAGCACTCTTTTATTTGACTCAGCTTCTCTCACAGCTCCCTACCCAGAGGACACTGGCAAAAAGCCTGGGTCCCTGCTTTCCCTTCCTCCTCCAAAGGATGGAGCTTCTTGAAGATGCAAATGTGGACTTTGCGCCCATAGCGCTTTAAAGAAAGGTATGAAAAAATGAAAGAGGGCAGGAAGGACATTTGGTGTGCTCGATTTACTTTTCTGGAAGAACAAGATAGTGCCTTCTAAGTCGGAAGGAGAGACCCGTCAAACCCGATTCTCTTTCTCCTGTGACTCTACTCACCAGAAAGGGTTCTCATTATTTCACCTCGAGAACTTCCCAAAAGCCTTGGTCGAAAAGGCTAAAAGCTGCCCCTTCACTTGCATTCGATTTATAAACAGCTCTACTGACTTTTAGTTCCTTCATAGTTAATATTCAACTTTTTAAATTGCTTCTCTTGGGGCCTGCAGCTGGCTGGGTCAGTAAAACTACACGATTCTTTATCTTGGAGTCGTGAGTCTGAGCTCCACGTTGGGTCCGGAGATTACTTAAAAGAACACAATTAAATCTTAAAAAAAAAAAAATGTTTCAAATAAAATGAAATGCTTCTCTGGCTCCGCTGGTTCCGAGTAGCGTAACAAACGCATCTTTACATTCTTGCACGCGGCACACGGCATGCACTCCCTCCATGTGTAACCCTCAGGATCAGGACAGCTGGCTCCCCAGACACCATCCCACCATTCTCCAGCCTAGGGTACTGTGTTCTATTTAATTCTCACTTTTTCCAGCTTCTCCCTCACCATCCAGGACCCACAGTAGCAAGACTGGTCAGGAGTTTTGGAAAGGGGGAAAAAAAAAAAAAGCGATCAGCAAGTGAAGTAAGGAGGTGAGAGAAAAGACACTTCCCTCTCCCGGGACCCACATTCAAACAACCGTTCCCACACTCCGTTCGGAGGATATGACCCCACAGACCAGCTCCCCGAGTGATAAAGACTGGGTCCTACCCACCCGTCTCCTCCCACCCTCACCTTCCACCCGCCTCTTCTCCAGCCCTGTGAAGGCTGTTCCCAGGGACTTCGGGCCTGACAAACTGAACCCGGGGGGCGCAAACAGAAACTAAAAACCTGTGAAGATGTCCAGGATTGCCTGGCCACACTCTCAAAACCAGCACAAGAAGTGTCCTGAATATAAATAAGTGTCTTTAAATAGGTCACCATGCTTTTCTTTTTCCTCGACTAAAAGTTCACTAATTGTGTCTGATAAAATAGGGCGTCACATCTGGGGTCCTCCCTGGTTGTGCTCTCTGGGCATAGAGGCAGCAAAGGGAACCAGGGACAACCTGCGGAGCTTCGAGGGAGACTCCCCGACTGTGGGGCTTAAACGGGCCACGCTCTCACCCACTGGCAGAACCGTAATGAGTGGCCGTGGCACCAAAGGCCATGACCACCCACTGGAAAACCCTCCACCACTAACCCCATTCTGGACTTTCCAAAGCCAAGGGCAGCCATCCAGGGAAGCCACACCCCACGGAAGAAGCCATTCCTCTGAACCGGATCCCTCAGTCCCTGTTCTTAATACACTTGGCAATGAGAAAATACAGAAAAACAGTCCCTCTCCTCCTGTTGTGTGTGCTGCGATTAGACGAAGAAGGAAGGAGAACCTGTAGGACATTGATTATCGCAGTTTCTGGGCTAAATGCTTTGTGGACAGAACTGCATTTTATCTTCTGGCAATCACACGAGGTTGATAGTTTCTTATCCCCTCACCTTGACCAAAAAAAAAAAAAAAAAAAAACAAAAAACAAAGCCAGAGTGTTTGAGGCCAGCTGCCCAAAGTCACAGCGTCAAGGGCAAAGCCAACACCAAATCCAGGTTGCTCGGCTCCGGGGCTCTTCAGGAACAGGCTGGCGTCTGGTCATTGGCGTCACTGACAGCTCTTAACACCCAGGCCCTTGTATCTTCTGTTTTATCACCTTCGTCCCCTCCTCATCTAGGGACCTTGCTTGTCTTGCCTGTCCCTGGAAAGCCCTTCTGATCTCCCACACCCATCCTAGCTGGGCTCCCCTGCCTCCCGCCAGCCACACCTCCTGTCGCTGTTGCTATGGAAACGACCCAGCCTTATCAGGCGGTTGCGAGACAAGGGCCCCCGGGGGGGACTGCCATTTTCATTTTATCTTGGCCTCAGGCACTTTCTCGAAAAGCAACTGCACCATCGAGAGGCAACTTGGCACCTCCATCCAGAAGTCAAAGCGACAGACCTGAAAGAAACGTCCTGGGGAGCTGCGCAAAGGAACATTTTTGAGAAGTTATCCCTTAAGGACCACCTCCCAGGGAAAAGGAGCTTTTCCGAGCAGCGAGCAGCAATATATATGATTCGCTGCTGCTTTGCAGGCGTTGAGTCTGAGGGACTGAGGCCCTGGGAGGAGCATCTGGAGACCCGGACTCCACTCCGGTCTGCGCCTGCACTGGAACTGGAATGCAGCCTTGATTTCTTCATCTGTCAAGTGGGGAGAATCCTGAGGCTAAAACAAAAGCTGGAAAAAAAAACAAAGCCAAACCAAAAAACCCTACGGACACTTTGGTCAAAGTGGATGATGTCTGGAAGAAGCGATTTTAATTACCATTATTTTGTCCTTTACCCTTTGGGGCAGACTCTTGGCTCACTGCACCCCACAATCCAGCCCAGACCCCTCCTGCTAGAAGGCCCCACCTCCTTGAATCCTTTCAGGGGTTCAACATGCTAAGCCTCCCCCAAGTCCCACCTCCCCAACTTGCTGAGGCCTTCCTGGGTTCTGAGGCCCTCCCTCCCTGGCTTCCTGGCTTCCTGCCTCCCAGCACTCAGCTCCTTGAAGGAAACACAGGCTGTCACACCTATACCCATTCACTAATTAGGAACCCCAGGCTCTCCTCTGCTCAGGCCAACTGAAGAGGGGCCCATGGGCCAATTCTCCGGCCCCACAGCTGGAGGCCAGCCAGCCCCTGCCCCTTCTCCCCAATCTCCACTCCTGCCCTGCCTCCCAACAGCCAGGAAGAGATGTGGGGCTGGCAGCCAGAAGGGGCCCCACAGGCTGCCAAGTGCCCCCTCCCCCAACTAAAAAAAAAAGGTTGTGGGGGGAAACAATTCCTGACTACAGTCGACTCTGTATTTCTTTCCGGAGAAGCCGGCGTTCTGAGCAAGGTCTCCCTCTGCGCCCTGACTGACACCCAGGAGCTGAGCCAGAGCACATCTTCCCTGGCTATGTTAAAGGACAGGAGTGGCCCAGGAGGAAGGGCATAGGGGGATGGTCCATTTTCCAGGAGGGGAAAAAAAAAAATCCATAGCCAGTACACTCTACTCACTATGGAGGTGGGGGTGGGGGGCAGTTACCCTGGAACCTGAAAGCCAACAAGTTTCTCTGAACTGACTACCCCATCTGTAAAGTGGGCTTCTCCTCTTGGCACCTCCCTCCTCACGGTCATGAAGGCCCTCCAAGTCGAAGGAACTTTCCACCTCAGATTCCCAGTGGCAAGGGCTGTGTTTTGTCCCAACTGTCCTGGGTTTCACTACAAGCCTTGCTGACCCCTGAAGATTCAAGCAGCCCCCTTCTCTGCTTCCTGGGGCCTCCCTCCCACCAGAGGCTCCAGAGCACAGCCGCCACTATCATTATGCCCAGAAAGGCAGTCACTCAGAGGGCTTTCTGGGACCACAAATGGAATCAGACACTGGGAGGAACCTCAGAGCCCAGAAAACACTCTCCCCAACAGCCCCCGCCACCCTGCACTCCTGTGGAGAGCCCATCAAACGCCTTCAAAATGAGAGGCTGCTCCCCAACTCGGAGCGAGGTCCACTCTGCAGACGGCATAGTAAGGACACGTCACTTTTTGGATAGAATGCCCAATGTCTTTGCCAGGATCACGTTCAACTTTCTGGCACCCAAGGCTCAGGCAGGAGAGACTTGAGAGCCCATTTTCCTGGAGCAGGAACCAGGCACCCCAGGGCCTTCCCTGGCTTGGACAGCTCCCCCACCGTGCAGCCTGGCCCATGCTCTAGGTACTCAGTTTGCTAAGAATAGCTGGCTCCCACCTGACCCTATTGTTCTGAAGCTGGGTACCAGCAGGGTGCCTGTAAGGGGCTGTCCCTGGAGGAAGGAGCTTCCCACCGCTGAACAGGGGCCTCAGGGATCCTCTGGTCCTCCGAATACCTCGGACAGCTAGGTCCTCACGGTTGGCTGGCCGGGTGAAGGCAGAACCCAGCCCTGTCACCAGCTTAGAGCAGCAAGCCTGCACAAGTACCCAGGGTCCCAACCCTGGGGCCACTTCTGTCCCTGGAAGAAAGCGATTTTAATTACCATTATTTTGTCCTTTACCCTTTGGGGCAGACTCTTGGCTCACTGCACCCCACAATCCAGCCCAGACCCCTCCTGCTAGAAGGCCCCACCTCCTTGAATCCTTTCAGGGGTTCAACATGCTAAGCCTCCCCCAAGTCCCACCTCCCCAACTTGCTGAGGCCTTCCTGGGTTCTGAGGCCCTCCCTCCCTGGCTTCCTGGCTTCCTG
>NW_019154085.1:27049629-27082260 GCF_002288905.1 Enhydra lutris kenyoni | reverse complement strand
GCTTCCTGCAGTCCCTCCCCTCCCAACTGAGGGGTTAAAGGGTGAAGCTCCCAGATGAAGAACGGTCAGCCTCAGACATCGGGGTAAGGGCCCTAAGGAGCACTGCCTAACTCATCCCTAAAAAATGGAAGCCTGCTCACCTCAAACCACTTGTTTGACGTCAAATGCATTTATACTGTATTTAAAGTACAGTTTCCTTACCCTTTCTACGAACAGCTCAACTACAGTCTGTGAAAGTAGGCCAGAGGGATGGATATTTCCATTTTATACGTAAAGAGATGAAAAGCATGTGATTTATTACAAAAAAAAAAAAATGAAGTGCTTAGTTTTGTCTGTATTATCTAGCTTTCCACATACACACACCCACACGCAAACACACACGCGTGCAAGCGCCCCCCTACGGAGTTGCTGCTAACAATATTTGATTTACAGATAAGGAAGACGGAGGCTGGGGGAGAACTTGCCTTGGCTAGCATGTGGCTGGAAACTGAGCTTTGAGCTGAAGCAACTTCACACCACGATGAGGCCACGAAGCATGACCCTAAAACTTCCAGGGAGACGCGCGGCCGGCCCGACACAGCCCATGTGGCCTTCGTTTGGAAGGCCAGCTCGCTGGGCGTCAGGGAGGAGACACGGTCAGCTGCCATCAAGGCAGCCAGTGTGTGTGAGCACCTGCTCCATGCAGGACGCTCACCGGCACCACAGCTGTCCTCACGAGCACCCCGCTGAAGAGAGGCAATCATCCCCATCCCACCAACAGGTAAACTGGTATTCGAGGAAGGCCCACACGCGTCGGCACTCGGATTCTCAAACTCAGGCTGCAATGGAACCCGGTCCCCATGATGGCACAAGCAGGGCGGCCGCCCCCCACCTCTGCTCACCCCACCCTGGAACCCTTCTGTCTCTCCCAACTGCCACACACTGGTCACCTCCCTCTCTGTGAAGTCCCCAGGCCTTGGGCCTCCTAGTGGAGTTGAGGGAATGCAAACAGCCAGACCTGGCCCATATGTGGCAGGTGTCCAGGAACAAACTTTCAGGCTGACGGGGTCAAAGACTTTTGTTGCCTACAGCACCCCCTTCCCTTGCTTGACCACGGGGGCGGAGGGGAACAGAAGGAAGGTCAGCAGCCTCTCAGCTCATGACTCACCTGCTCAGCCGTCCCCTAACTGAGCTTCAGAGTCCAAAGCTGCAACATGGAGGTAAAAAGCCTCCCTCTCTCCCTCACAGGGATCTTGGAAGACAGGAGACAAAGCAGGCTAGGAAGCCAGTTCATGATAGGAGGAGGACAGATGGGAAGGCGACCGAACCCCTGGCCGCTGCCTGCCAATCTCAGCAAAAAGCCGGCCAGAGACAGCAAGGAGCAGAGAGGCCTAGAACATCTGCCAAGCAGAACACCAGCTCCCCTGGTGACTTAAAAGCTTAACCTTGCTCCTCTCTGCCTCGGTTGCAGGGAGAACAACCCTAGCACAAACCCCCTTGGGGATGTGCCCCCTGCCCCCCCACCCCCACCCCACAAAGCCCAGCCCCATGTTCCTCTGCCAACCACCCTCCTCATCCCAGAATTAGATTTGTTTCCAGCACTCCAGTCCCCATCACCTACGTGGTCTCCACCTACCTGGAGTCCTGTGGAAGGCTGGGGTACATCTATCTTCTGTGCCATTTCTCAAGCCTTACCCGCCTCCTTAGCATCCAGCCAGGTGTTCAAGACCCAGCCATAGTGGGAGAGGCCGCGGGGGGCCAGGGGAGAGGGGGTTAGGAAAGCAGCATGGATTAAGCAGGGAAGGAAAGGGGAGACTGGGAACACTAAGAAGGGACAGACTGAAATGAAGTGCGGTCCCTGGTGATGAGGCTCTTCAAAAATAGTAATAACCGGGGCGCCTGGGTGGCTCAGTGGGTTGAAGCCTCTGCCTTCGGCTCAGGTTATGGTCCCGGGTTGTGGGATCGTGGGATCGAGCCCCACATCGGGCTCTCTGCTCAGCAGGGAGCCTGCTTCCTCCTCTCTCTCTCTCTGCCTGCCTCTCTGCCTACTTGTGATCTGTCTGTCAAATAAATAAATAAAATCTTAAAAAAAAAAAATAGTAATAACCAAGCCCTTTGTCGTCGTTGTTGTTGCTGGTACCGTGTTGTAGCATATGAGCGGGGTCAACAACAAAACCAAATGTGGGCAGAGCCTACATATTTTCTGCTCCTCCTTCATTCCCTTCAGAAGCCCCTGCTGTGCCCCCAGCCCCCCACCAGGAACTGTCGTCCTATTTTGCATTTCACTGGAACCAAGAATTTTTGGAACTTCCTTATATCAAAATTTAGCAACTGTGCATCCAGTTTTCTACAGCAGAGAACAGCTAATGTGAGACCCGACTAGAAGCTAACCTGATTAATGCGCTCCAGTACAGGGATTCTCTCCAAGGAGGCCCTGGATGCAGGACAAAGGGAACCAAACAGGCTCCTGCTCCCAAGGCCCGCAGATGTCTTTCTAAGACTAACTTCCATGTAGTCCCCTAACCCAAAGGAAGGATTTGCCCGAAAATTTCAGTTTAAAGCTCCGTGCTAAGGTAAGCAAAATCTTAGAACTGTCTAAGCTTCCTCTTCCCTCTGCCTGCCAGGAAACTCAATAGCTCAACTTGGCCAAGAACCAGAGCAAAGATAGACCTCTGCGGTGGTCGTGAACACATAGATTCCTCTTTCCCCTGGACACCACCACCTATGCTAATTCAGAGACTCCTCAGCCCTATTTTTACAAGATCCTATGACCTGGTTTCAGAGGATTTGGTTTCCTCAAAGCTTCTTCAAATACCTGGTCAGGGGAATGGATGGGATCGTTATTACCACACAAAGGGAACCATCACGGTGAACAATGTGGCCAGAGTGGAAGGTGAGTAAGGAAATTGCAGGCAAAAAACCCTTGATTCCATGACTTCCTCAGATTCCAGCCCTCAGAGGAGCACAAGGGGACGGAGGAGGCAGCCAGCCCACCACTGCTAGCCTCCTCACCCGGTTGGGACTTGGGGAGCCACACCCTCCAGACCAGACCTCCCTCCAAGGCCAGAGTGCACACAGCCACACCCCGCTAGGTCAGGTGTCCCAGGAACCACCGGTCTCTGTCCCCCTCCCGCCACCTCAGCTCCCCCACCTCCTCCTCCCAACGCGCCCTGGTGACTCAGGCAGAGCAGCTTAGCGGGGCAAGTGCTGGGTGTTCTGTCCAGAAGGGGGGAGGGTGGCGGAAGGTAGTGGTGTTAGCAATCAGTGACAGTGGGTCCCACTCATTCCCCAAGTCTATTTTACGACTTTGAACTCAGTATGCAAATTTATGCAAGACAAGATGCAAAGCAGCGCTTGGAGCCAGAAGTCCCATTGCTTTTCTCCCCTTTCTTGAAGCTGCACTGAACCACTGTAAATCAGTGCTAGCCTCTGCCCCCCTTTCTAGTCCCCCAGCAACTGCAGATGCAAAGGCTCCTCAGACCCGCCCGCCCGCCCGCCCGCCTGCCTGCCTGCCCTGGGACTTTGAATGACTGCACATTTCTATAGCACGTTTATATGTGCAGACGGCCAGACGGCCACTGGGGCGGCTCCGCCCCTCGGCATAATCCCAGGCATTGTACACGGCAGGGAAGGAGGCAGGGAGATGCGGAGGGAGCCAGTCCACCCCACCGGCCCTGAATTCTGAAAGGGTGCCCACATCCTCCTCTTACCCCGACATTTCTAGGCACTCCTGCCCACTCCATCAGCAAACACACCCACACACTGTTAAGATCCAGACCGCAACAGATCTCAGGGGGCCCCCCACTCCCATTTTTCTTCCAGGCTCACTCACCTATTCCAAGCCCTAGTCTGACATGCTGAGTTTCTCTGAACCAACCAGTCCCGACCCATCACCCCCAAGGGATGGAGGCTCAGCACCCGCAGATGTGCCCCACCCCCACCCCCTGCATCCCAGCCGTCCCCAGGAAGTCAGCGACACAGCCCCTGAGTCCTGGGAACAAAGACAAAAGAGCTAACAGCAAAGCCGGAACTGCTGGGGTTTGCTGCCTCAAAATAAGAGGGTATGTTTAAAATTCTCAAAAGCAACCTGCTCAAAGAGGAATGCAGTCTGGGATGGGAGAGAGCTCGTTCTTCAGAGAGGGGAGAAAAGGGGATGGGAGATGGAGGGGGGAGGAGGCAGCTTTCAGGGCTACGGTCTCTTCTGGGCCACATTCTGTGCACCCCCGACACCCAACCCGGACCCCAGGGCTCTATGGGCAGTGCCACGCCCCTGCCTCAGCCCAAGACCCTCTCGGGCCCAGAAGCCTCGAAACTTGCCCCTCTCTTCCCTGCATCCCTGCCAGCCCAGGCTTCACCCTGCAGTGCCCCCTCTTGCCCAGTCCTCACCCCTCAGCACCCTGCTCTGGGACACTTCTTTCCAGGGTGCCCACCCAGCTTCCACATCTAGCTCCCACCTCCCACCCCCAGTGTCCCCTCTTCCCAGTCTGGAGCACAAGAGAAAAATGCGGAAGGCGTCTGTCTGGGCACTGGGAGGAGAGGGCTGAGGAGGCAGCTGGGGCTAGCTGGCGGAAAGGAGTCCCATAACCAGGCAGAAAATCCAGAGTGACATTCTTCCCATGAACTCACCCCATTGTCCCTGGGCTCCCCTGACAACTCCCCCCTTCGGGCTCTAGGGAGGAGTGAATGGGGAGAATCTCCCGCATCTGTTCTGAGGCTTGGAAGCAGGAGAGCTGCCAGTGGAAAGGAGGAAGGGTGAAAAAAGTACAACGTTTAGGGAGGACCTGTGCCACACACTTAATTATTAAGACGATCAAAATCCAAAGGAGTCTGTGAACTTGGAGACCTTTGAAAAGTTCACCCTGCTGAGGAAGATGTTTAGTTTGTCAGAGTTCAGCTCAAAAAGCACAGTACCTCCCCGGAGGGGAGCTGGGGCGGGGGGGGGGGGGGGGGGGGGCGGGGGGGGGGGGGGGGCAGGATCGAGGGGGCCACGGAGGAGGAACACAGGGCCAAGTCTTTTCCTTTTATTATTACTTTCTAAGAGAAGCAGGAGGGAAGGGTTAACTTGGAGGCCAGGCGGGGAGGGAAGCAAGCGGAGGAAGAAGAAAGGGACTCAGGGTTTCTGCTAGCTCCTCTGAGGAAACCCTAACTTGCTCTGCACTCAAGGTCAAAATGTGCCAGAGAAATAGAAGAACGATTTCAACTCTTAGCCCCAATTCCATTCCCAAGGAGAACAGGGAAAAAATAACAGCTGGGGAGAGGAAAGGTGGGGAGGCGGGAGGGTCTTGGGGGGCGGGGAGGGGGTACATGACTATGACCACATAAGCTTACAAGCAAGCAAAAACGTTTTCACTTATCCCTTTTCTTTCTTTCTTTCTTTCTTTTTTTTTTTTTAAGCTTGAGGAACTTGGTCAGACTCGCTTGCTTTTTAAAACAACAGCAGCAGGCAGTGGACACATTTCTCAACTGTCTCCAAGAAGAAAGAAAATAATTACAGTCTCCTCCAGACCACTGGGGCAGGAGGCTTTTGTAATTTTATAAAAACAAAAACCAAAACAAATGTGAGATTCTGACTGCCTGGTCGTGTCCCTCAAAAACGTTTTGGGGGTAATGAGGATCCCTTACAAAGACTCCCAGGGCCCCCCTTCCACCGGACAGGGAGGATCTCCCCGGATTAGGACGGGGATAACACCTCCCCGCGGTCAGAGCAGCCGGGTCCAGCGCCCGGGCATCGTCCTGCCTTCCGCCCCGGGGGCCCAGATGCTCTAGTGAGTAGCACTGCTGCCCCCGCCCCGGGACTGCAGCCGGCGACCCGGCTTAAGTTACACTGACTCAACTGCTGGGCAGAGTCTCCGAAATGCCCCTCTCTTATTGTTCCACCCAACAGAGAAGCACGAGCCTTCTTCGTTCTCCCCGGAACAAGAGCAGCGCTCGTCTGCGTTTCTCTCCTAAGCAACCCACCCTACGGAGTACCAAGTCCTTTCTTTCCACCTCACCATCCCAGACGGAAGGGTCCCTCCACGAGCTGCCGCCCTTCTCCTAGCGCCCCGCTCTCATCAGACGTCCCCGAAGTCACCGGCACCCGCCAGCCTCCGCCCCCCAGCAGTGTCCTCCACCCGGACCTTTCCAGGAAACCTTCGGTCGGCGGCCACCGACTCAAACTGTGCCCCAGCTAAGCCTCAAGTTCGTACTCCCCTGGGTCTGGCCAACACCCTCCTCCCCAGTATATCCCCCCTTCCAAAATATAAGTCGAGGTACGTCCACCCGGGGAAGACCACGGTAACAGGGATGCCTCTCCTCTGCCCACTTATCCCGACCAAACCAGTAAGCAGCCAGGGCTCTCCCGCACGCTGTAACTCCAGCTCCCCTCCCCGGGCCTGACTTTCGGGTCCCCCTCCCAAGCAGTCGCCCACAACCGGTCGAGGACTCCGCTGTTCCTCCACTAAAGCGGTCGCGGAGCTCCCGTCGCACGCCGCTCCCGCACGGAACAGCCCCCGGCCCGCGCTCCGCTGCCCTCCAAGTTTCTCCGAACTAGTTGTCCCAGTGCGCGTTACCTGCAACCTGCTCGGGGCTGGCGCCGTACTCGGCGTCGCGGCGCTTTTCACAAGTGCCCTCGCCCAGGACCAGCGCCTGCAGGGGCAGCTCCGAGCCCGGGTGGGGATAGCAGCGCAGCCCCTGGGCGCAGCGCGGGGTGTAGACGCCGCACGCCTCGCCCTCCAGCCGCGCGCACACGGAGCAGCAGCCGCAGCCGGGTTCGCGGACCAGCTCCGCGCAGGGCGCGCGGGCGTCGCCGGCCACCCCGGACGCGGCGGCAGCGGCGGCGGGCGGCGCGGCCGGAGGGGGCCCGCAGGCGGCCAGGCGCTCGGGCGTGCAGGGCGGGCAGCGGAACAGCACCTCGCCGCGCACCCCGCTGCCGCCGCCGGCGCCAAGGAGCAGCGGCAGCAGCAGCAGCGAGGGCGCCAGGAGCAGCGGTAGCGCGGGGCCGCCCAGTCTCGGCAGCATGTTGGCGGTGGTGAGCGCGACGGCGGAGAGCGAGCGGGCAGGTGGCACGGCCCTGCGAGCGCGGGAGCCTCCTCCTCCACTTCTTCCTTCTCGCGGGCAGCCGCAGCCGGGTCCTAAAGGGCCCTGCTTCTCCCCGCCCCCTGCCTTCTCCCCTCCCCCTTTTGGAGACCACCCCCTTCCCCCGGCACTCCCGCGCGCCGGCCTGTGAGTGCGCGCACGCCCGCAAGCCCACCCTCCCGCGCCGCGCTTCTGGGCTCTATGGGTCCCCTGCAGCATCACCACCCCGCTGCCCCGTAGAACCTCCGTCCCTCCACACCCATCTTACCCCGGGCTCCCTGAATCCAGGGGAATGCGAGTAACTTGGGGCTTGGGTAGGATCGGCGCGGGAGTGGAGAAAAGTGGGTGCTTTTGTCTCCTGTTTTCAGTTCAGAGGGACTTAGTTTGCGTGCTTCCCATTCGGCCAGCACTGGGCTAACTGCTGGGGCAATGCAAGGGACATAAGACGGAGTCTCGGCCTTCAGGTGGATTTCAGAGCGCTCCCACCATCTCCCTCCATCCTCAGGGTTCCACTCAGTGCTGACATGTTGCTTGGGGAAATGCCTCTGGTCATCAGTGAGTTGGTCCGAAGAAGCAGGTTCCCATCCACTAGACCAGCCTAGCCTGAACAGCCCCTCCTGGTGACCACCGCAGTTTCCCAACCCTGCCAACATCTGCTAACATATAATTACCAGAAATGCAATTTCTGGACACTGAGAAACCTGTTCTCTTCCTCTCTGCCTGACTTCCCCCAAAATAATCCCTTAGTTGCCTCCTCTCCCTGATCCAGAGGCATTTGCTATGGGCGAGGTCCCGCCCCCCCCCCCCCCCCGCCCCCAACACTCTGCCTCAGGGGTCTTGGAGAGGTCGGATAGACTGCCAGGTGTGAGAGGAGGCCCCAGGGGAAAGGCATTTAGAGCTCTATGGGGTCTTGCAGATGGACAAGGATGGCCTCCCTTCCCTGTTCTGTTTGATTTAAACTGAGTCATCTCTCTTGGCTGCCCCCAACCCCCAGTGTTCCAGGCTGGACCAGGCCTTAATTATTACCCATGTTGTGACCCTAACAAAGACTCTTGTCAGAGAGATTCTCTTGACCAGGGATGCACCTTTAAGCTGACTCCAACCTAGGTTTAATTTCCCAAAGCTTCTGCCACCCTCCCCCACCCCACCCCCAGAGCCCTCCATGCCAGCTCTAACTTTAGCACTCCCGGCCATTTGACTGAACTCCACAACTGCTCGCCAAGTGGCCACCTGGTCCTGGAGGTGAGTGAGAAACCCCAGCGTTTGGGGTGAAGATTTTGGTAAGATGGACAAACAACTCGTTTGTCAGAGACTTGAAGGAGGAGGGGGCTCATGGGTGAATCAGAATTGAAATCTAAACTTAGAAATCTACCCAGGGAGACACGGGGAGAGCAAGGACACTGGGAACAGAGGGACCAGCCAAAGCAAAAGAGAAAGAAAGGTTGGAGAAAGGAGGTCCACTTTGGCCAGCAGAGAGCTTAGGGGTGGGGAGGACCAGCAGGAAAGTCCCTTGACTTGTGAGATGTGGCTTCATTCAGCGGGCAGGGGACGCAGTGTCCATGTTTGAGCAGAGGAGTGAAAGAGCCGCAGCTGAACTTCTGGAATTCCGTAGAGCTGTGTCTAGTGCAGATCTGACAGAAGTAGAAAGAGACAGTCATCTCTCCTCCTGGGTGTGCCCTGGCTCCTTGTACTTCTCTGGTAGCATTTGCTCCTGTTGTCCTCACCCACTGGGGTCTGAGTGCCTTCAGCATGCGGACAGTGCCTAGCGTGACACTGTCCCGTTCAAATCGAATGCAAAGCACAAATGAGAGCCACGGTACAATTTTCAAATTTCTAGCAGCCACATTAAATTATAGTGAAAAGAGATAGGTGAAACCCATTTGAATACCCTATTTAGCTCAATATATTCAAAATACCATTTTAATATGTAATCAATATTATAAATTATTAATGAAAGATGTAGCATTCCTTTTTTCCAACGATATCCTCAAGCTCTGGGGTGTATTTTATGCTTAGAGCACATTTCAATTTGAACTAGCCAAAAATTTAAAAAATACCCATAGGTGGCTAGCTGTTACCATGTGGACAGGACACAGGTCTAAAATACAGGGCCTGGCACGTAGTAGGCACTCAGCGAATACACTGAATGAATAAATGAGTGAATGGATGAAAAGCACTGTCTCTAAAAATACTCTGGGCAATGTGAGAACATTCTCCATTATGACATCCCGCAGAGAGGCTGGAGAGACCTTCATTCACTCATTCAGCGCCTCAAGGACTCTTTGAGAATCTTTCTCTTTCCAGCTCTATTTAAAGTTCTTGATCTCTCAGCAAAGCACTGTGGAGATGAACAAAGTGAGGTCAACTTGACAAATCCAAAATACTCGAGATTGCTCTGGAATGAGTCTGATGGCCAGACCCCAATTCTTTTCTCCTAGTTCCCTGGGGAACCCAATTCTTTTCTCCTAGTTCCCTGGGGAAGAGTCTGTTTTATCACACACGTACACGCACAGCCGTACACACCACTGCCACCACTAACCCCATCTTTTTAAGTCCTAACCCCTGTGAGGTTCGGAGTTCTCCTCCAGAAAGCCTGGCTGCTGCTACCAGATGGCTCTCTGCCATCCGAAGCCTGGAGAGGTGGAGGAACTTGACCCACCGTTTTGTTCTCTAACTGCCCGCACAGGGCTTAGAACAGCGCTGGGCACTCAGAGGCTCGACAAATATTTGTTGAGTGAACCCAGGCTCTCTGTCCTCCTCGTCCCTGCTGTGCCCACTCTTTCTGGAGCTTACCTTACTTTAAATTGCTCATGAGTCCTCTGTCAAGGGTATGTGCTTAGGCCTGAGAGATGATGCCAGGCAGTGGGGACTTGTTGAGAGATGGGGACAGGCTGAAACTGGTTTTCTCCCCTCCCCCTAATCCCTGCCTTTTTCCATTTGAAAAATGTTTCACAAACTCCACCCTCAGGAGGTTTACCTTAACCAAGTACCACCTGTACTATTATTTACATAATATTTGTTTAATGTGAAGTCAGATCTCTCTTTTTTTTTCTTGGCAACTAAAAGCTATTTTTAAAATAAACGGTATATCACTACCATAAATGGAAAACCAAGATTGATGGCCATATATAGATGGCAACCGTAAAAATAAACAAAGTGACAACAAAACAATGCCATTCCATTCAAGCTGGATACTGTTGCCCACTGAAAGCCTCTGAACCTGGCATATTCCTCTGGTTAACAAAAGATGAGCCAGTCTAAAGAGAAATATTAAAGGCATGTCAGACCCAAGGTGAGACTTATCTCCATTAAGTCATCAGACAGAGAAGTGTATTTTTTAAAACATTGTATTGAAATATGCTGTTCATGCAAAACAGTGCACATACCATAAACCTGATAAATGTTCACAAATTCCCTATAACAAGTACCCAAGTGAAGAAAGAGAACATGGGGGTGCTTGGGTGGCTCAGTCGTTAAGCGTCTGCCTTAGGCTCAGGTCATGATCCCAGGATCTTGGGATAGAGCCCCACATCGCATTGGGGCTCCCTGCTCAGCGGGAAGCCTGCTTCTCCCTCTCCCACTCCCCCTACTTGTGTTCCTTCTCTCACTGTCTCTCTATCTCTCTCTGTGCCAAATAAATAAGTGAAAGCTTAGAAAAAAAGAAAGAAAAAAGAAAAGAAAAAGGAAGGAAGGCAGGCAGGCAGGCACAAATAGCACCCAGAAGCCCCTTCACACCTCCTTCCAGGTATTACCCCCAGCACCCCATTACCCTGACTTCTACGAACATGGATGAGTTTTTCCTCTTTTTTCATCTCACATCAACAAACACATACACCAGGCAGTGTTTTTGTGTCTGGCAAATGCTCCACATCACGCTGGTGAAATGCATCCGTATTCTCGTATGTGGTCAGTTACTGGTTCCTTCTCCTTGCGGGGCAGTGTTCCTTGCTATGACTGTCCTACAGTTTCTTTACCCGTGGTACTGCGGATGGGCATTTGGATAGTTCCCCATGCTTGACTCTTCTGAACACAGCTGCCGCGAACCTTCCAGAACAAGCTGCTTCTTGAGCACGGGCACACATTTTTGTTGCAGCTCTACTAGGTCCAGAATTTCTGGGTGATGGGGTATCCATGTGTTCAGCTTTAGTAGACAGAGGACAGGCAGAAAGCTTTGCAAAGTCAGTGTGTGCATCTCTACCGCCATCAACAGTCTTTTGCTCCGTATTCCAGCCAACACTTGACCTAGCCCATCTTTTCTCACATACCCATACTGGGCGATATACAGGTGCACGGCATCGTGGTTTTATTTCGCAGTTCCCGGATGACTGAGGAAGCCTAGTACCTTTTAAATGATAGAATGGGATGAATTTTAAAAGAAAATCATATCACACAATGTTACATAATGTCCTACCCTACCCGTGTATCATGATTAAGTACCATGAGTAACACCTGAAAAGTGCAGACGTTTCTATGATGGAAGTTTTGTTTTAGTTTTGTTTGTTTCAGGAGGAAGAAAAGCACCAAAAAAAAAAAAAAGAAAGAAAGAAAGAAAGAAAGAAAGAGAAAGGAAGAAAGAGGTAAGTGTATTGCTTGAGCAGAGAAAGTGTCCTCTCCTCTCCGTCCACACCCCTGGGAATTGCCACAGACGGTGTACCTCTTCTTTGACGAATCCTGAAGTCAAATGAGCAAGCAAGAGGACGTCTGGCTCTTCTGAGCCGATGCCTTGGTTGGAAACTCCACAATGAAAATCTGGGAAGCGTTGCTGTGGAAAAGATAAAAAATGAAAAATGTGCTCGGAGATAAGGAAGAGGCCAGGGCGGCTTGCTCTGTGGTGATTTCTTGAACCGGCCTCACGCACCCGGCTGGCAACTGGATCCCATCACCATCATCATCTTTGTCCTCGGAGCATCTTAACCACCTGCCGCTCCCCAGAAGCTGGCTTAAGTTCCTGGATGACCCTGCCCTCTAGAAGGTATGGCCTTGGGCTGGGTGACTTTAAAGTAATCGAACAGCTAGAACACTAAAGAAAATCAGAATGGGAATGGGAGCCCCAGAGGCTGGCAGAGGAGTTAAGAGAAAGGGCTTGGCGCCAGACGGGACGCAGGTCCAGCCTCTTCCCTCACTGGCTGTGCCATGAGGGGCAAGTTGCTCCACCTCTCTGAGCCTTGGTTTTCCCATCTCTAATAAGGGGAGGATAATAATAGCGCCTGTTTCAAAAGTGAGCTGCAAAGAGTAAATGAAACCCTCCACCCAGCACGCAGCCCTCAGTGGCACATAGTCACGCTGTTATTATTACCTCCTGCTCGTGACGAGGGGCCCATGTCCCTTGGCACTGTATGGAGATGGAGCATGAGACTGACAGTTCCTCAGTGTGAGCCCAGGAAAGCCCTTGCTCTAATATAGCTGGGAAGATGGGGGCTCCTGGAAGGCCCAGTTAGTAAGCTGGAACTCTTGGTCTCGGCTCAGGTCATGATCTCAGGGTCATGAGATTGAGTCCCACACTGGGATCCATGCTCAGCACAGAGTCTGCTTAAGATTCTCTTAAGCTTAAGTCTCTCCCTCTTCCTTTGCCCCCAGCCCACGCGTGCACATGCTCTCAATCTCTGTCTCTCTCTCACTCTAAAATAAATAAATAAATCTTAGAAAAAATAAATAATAGAGCTGGGAAGATGTTTGCAGGAGGAGGAAATCACCCCAAGCTTGGGGAGGCAGGGGTGGGAGTAGATCCCCAGCCCGCAGTGAGGCAGGAAGGGGATAACTGGAGGCACACAGCTTCCAGGAAATGCAAGGAAGAGTAACAAGAAAGATATGGAAGTACACATCAGAGCGCAGTGGTGCCTCAGAAGCCTGGAAGAAAGCATGGAACTGGCCAGAGAATTCAGAACCTTCTCCCTACTGTAAGCAGGAGACCCAGCTGATCAGCATGGCCACAGGCACAGGCAACGAAGAAGAAAGAAAGGAACAAACCTCAGAGGAAGAAAGGAACAAAACTCAGAGCACTCGCACAGGTGTTCTTATATTAAATTTCCTTAAGTGTCAGATGAGGCCCAGAGAGGATAAATGACCAGTCTGCGGTCCCTGCACACAGTCCCTGCCTCACAATGGTTCGGCTTACAGTTTTTCCAGTGGGCAACGGTGCCAAAGCAATATACGTTCAGCAGAAACTGTTCTTCAAGTTTTCAACTTGGATCTTTTCCTGGGCTAGGGATGAGTGGATGGTCCTCTCTCCTGATGCTGGGCAGTGGCACAGAGCTGAGGCTCAGAGTCAGCCCTCGATCACAAGGGTAAACAACCAATACGCTACAACCATTCCAAATCCATATGACCAGTCTGGTTTCCACTTTCAGTACAGTAATCAATAAGTTACAGGAGGTATTCCAACATTTTACTACAAAATCGGCTTTGTGTGAGCTGCTTTTGCACAACTGAGCACATTTCGGATACACTAGACGAAGCTGAGATGTTCAGTAGGCTGGGTGTCTTACATGAAAATTTTTCAACTTACAGAGTTTTTAGCTTACGATGGGTTTATTAGGACATAACCCCACTGTAAGTCAAGGAAGATCTATAGTGTGTAATAGAGCCAGATGTCAAACCCTTACATTTCCACTACCCTGGGAACCAACCCTCTAACTCCAGATTTGCTAACATCAAGGTGCATGGCACAGTTGTCCCCTAGGCCCTCATGGCCCACACTGCCATCGTCCCGTTACCTTTCCCTGTGTAACAAACCATCCCCAGACTAAAGTTTTCAAACTACCACCTGTATCATCTCTTGAGGTACTATGGATTAATTGGGTTCCGCTGGGTAATTTGCACACAGGCCCTTTCCTGTGGCTCTGAGAGACAGTGTCTGGGACTTGGGTCATTTGGAAGCCTGACTGGGCTGGACACACCTGAGAGCACAGCTCACTCACCTGGCCAGCACCAGACACTGGCTCTTGGCCAGCAGCTGAACTGGGTGGTCGACCACGGCGTGACTTCCCCCACACCCCCTGGCCGGTCTTTTCCATGTGGTTTGGGCTCCTCAGGGTGAAGAAGCTGGGTTTCAAGAGGAAGTGTCCCAAGAAAACAAGTAGAAGTTGCAAGGTTTCTTGGCATCCAGAAGCCTCACCACATCATATCATCCTCATTCTGCTGGTCGGATAGCCCCCAGGCCGGCTCATCTTCAAGGGGTTGAAGAACGGACAGACGGAACAGAAGAGGCTGTTCGGGCCACCTCTGGGGAGCATGGCGGGCATGGCCCCCACCCCTCTTTACCAACGAGAACATCTGCATGTTAGGTAAGCTGTCACTCCAGCACCCTCCACTTCTCAAGCTGCCGCTCATTCCCTGGAGAACGAGGGGCCCTGCGGCTCTCCAGAGGCTTGCCCATAGGAATGAAGCAAATCAACCCTTTTACCTCCAGCGTGACAGCCGCTCCTTCCCAGCTGCTGGAACTCACAGTCTCACATGGAGCACTGCAGAGCTCCAGGCTTCGAGTAGGGGGTCCACCATTAAACAAATCAGATGCCCCCCCACCTTCTTTTGTAAGGCGATTGAGGTCAAAATGTTGTGGGCATTCTGGATGGGTTCAAAACCTTGCAACCCAGTGCATCCAAAGAGAGGGGGGTTGAGCAAAGCATCCCTCAACCTAAATTCCCTAGATTAGGCTGAATTCTCTAGATCGGGGTCAGCAAAAGTAAAAGACCCTTCAGTGAATCTTTTCGGCATTGTAGGCTTCATGAGGTTTCTGTCACAACTAGTCAAGTCTACCATTACAGGCCCGCAGCGGCCAAGGGTGATATTCAAACACATTCACAGCGTGGCTGTGTTCCAGTAACATTTTATTTACGAGAGCAAATGAAGGCCAGAATTGGCCCGAGGTCTGCAGAATGCCAACCCCTGCATTGGGGCCTCCTTAATTAGAGAGAGCAGGCTTTCGAAGACTGTCAGGCCATAGGAGGTCATTCAGACCCTGGAGTCTTACTCCCACCAGCCATGATAGCTCCCATCACATCACCTCAATGTGATCCACCAGCCATGATAGCTCCCATCACATCACCTCAAGCCAGCTCCAGAGCCATCACATTCTTGATTCTCTCCGAGGGTCCCAGCTCCCCCGGCTTCCCTCTCCATCCCCATTCCAGCCCAGAAGCCCACAGGGAGGTGCCCGGGTCCCCAGTGTCGCTAGCTGAGAGTCTGGATTGGGCATTCGTCCAGGCCCCAGCAGACCCTCCTGGTCATCAGGATAAGACCTGGAGAGGACACAGCATTCCCCAATGCTTCTTAGAGAAGGAAGGCAAGACAGGGGGGCAGAGGGAGGCAAGGCAGGGGTCCTGGCTCAGATTGGGGGAGAACTGGCAACTGGCTTCCCTGAAAAGGTCTCAGGCAGGGTGAGCATCGATAGAAAATGTGAGCGGGGCTGCTGCCTCCATTAGATGGGCCTGCCCCCCTCCCCCCACCGCAGCTCTTCTTTCGAGGAACAAGACTGCATCTGTTTGGCGATACTCTATCTGGAATGGTTAAATAAACCTTTCAGGCCCTGGCAAACAACAGCCCATCTTATTCCAATGGGGGAGCTTCTGAAGCACAGCAGACTGCTTAATCCTAAATCTGTCTGCAGGCGCCCCCTCCCCTCTCAGTAAATCCAGACTGCCCCCACTCCCGGGACCTCAGCTGGGAGCAAGGCGGCTCACCCTGGCCACCTCTTTTGGCCCCTCCGCTCTTAGTTCTGCGTCTTCACATTGACTTCCAGTGTTGTTGCAATTGATTTTTCTCCCTCCACCCCCTTTCTTCTCAGGGGTCTCTCTCTCTCTCCGGCTTGCCCGGTGGATCGCAGCCACACAAAACCGTCTGAGCAAATTTGTTCAGGCCCCCACAATTATCTCATCTCCCCATTACCCCCACCCTCACCCCCTTGAGGCCTCTGAGAAGCAAGCAAAGCTAAATAAATAAAGGCTGGGAGGGGACCCAGCCAGCTTTCCTGAGCCCTGGCGGTATAAATCACAGGCGCACAGGCTCAGCATGCCTTCTACCCCACCAAGGGCACCAGCCTCCCCCATAGTCAGAACATCAAAAAAAGCGGAACCCCTCCTACAGATGAAACCCAAGTCCTCTGCAAAGGCGTGTGCGATGCAAGCCGCAGAGACCGTGTGTCCAGCTGAGCACACAGACCTCCCCTCCCGGGTCCTCTCTCGCTCCCTGCTCCCTTCCTTCAACATCACACACACTTCGGGGCCCCAGCTCCCCTTTCCAGGAAATCTCTTGCCTCAACAGAGAGGCAGGGAAGGCAAGAAGTTGCTGCAGGAATGTTTGGTCTCTTACAAAATTGCTGCTGGGGGCTGGTGAGAAATGGGTTTGAACAGCACCCCTCTGACCCCTCACCTCTTTCCTGCCTGGGAGAAGGCTGTAGAGACCACACACTGCAATTTACAGACAGCCCTTGGTTCTCCTTTGCCCTGTAATTAAACTGCAGCCTCTCTCCTCCAATCAGGAGCCAGCTCCACCGGGACTGAGGGGGAAGTGAGGGAGATGGGAGTATGGGAGGGAAGGATGAAATCATCCAATTTGGAAACTAAGCCATTGGGGAGGGGTAGTGAGTGGAGGTGGCAAAGAATCGGTCCCTAGGGGAACAGGAAGACCCTTCCCTCCCAGTTCCAAGGCTCCTTAAGGCCAGTGTGAGGATGAGAGAAGCTCCCTGAAGGAGGAAGTCCTTCTTGAACAGGTGTGCTAGCTTCACTCCTTGTAGACCACCTTCCTGAAGGTGTGGCAAACCTCAGCTGTCCCTGTGCATTGTTGCTAACACAGCCTCACAGGACCAGAGCCCTGTCTAGGCTGTCCTAAGATCTGCGTTTGTATTACTTTGTGCCTTCCATCGCTCTCCTCCATTTCCGAAGACCCAGAAAGTTCAGTGAGGGCAGCGACTGGTCTCTGATTCCTGCGCACCCCTCTCCCCACCTCCCACTCTCCTCCTGCCTGGCTTCACCCATAGCAGATAGAGATTACCCCATTCTTCCTACATGAGTGGGCAGCCTCAGGGATGTCTCCATAAGTGGAAGAACTGCAGCCTGAAGAAACAGAGCTCCTCCTCACTCAAGGTCATTGGATGCATGTGGTTTCACTCCCCCAAGCTCTGGTCACTCCACCAGGCACTCCTACCTCTTGCTCCAGGCCATGTCCTGGCAATAAAACCCCACAGATGGCATGGCACCGTGTACAGAGCTGACACCAAGCAGCACTACCCACATATCAGTCATTCGGGAAACTACTTCTAATTTTACCATATCTTTGAACCATCTTGATTATTATTTACTTAATATTATCTTTAAGTCAACTCATTTTATTTACATAAATTACTGCAAGCAGTAATGTGCCAAAAAACACAGGTTTAACATACTATTTTCCCTCTATACATGAAAACAAAATATATACCTTGTCAAATGAAGGAAATTTCTTGGAATCCCTCCTAAAATCAGCTTGTGTACTATATATTGGTACAAAATGTAAAAAGTGTTTTAATCTTTTGGCCAGGTTTGGTATTTTAGGCAAGTCTCTGAGGATTGGTCCCCTCATCTATAAAGTGAGAATAAAAATGTCTGCTCTGCCTTCGTGAGATAATAAATATCATATAAAGGGTAATGGACAGGATCAAGAGCTTTAATAGAAGACATGGCCAGGAGAATGGCATAAAACTTAAGAGGCATGGGAATTTTTAAAAAAGTATAAATTGCTAAAAGAGGAAGGAATAGACAGTGTTGTACATACTCAAAAGAACAGGAGCCCTGCACCAAATACTGCAAAGAGATCTAACAGAAATAGTAGAGGAAATGTACAGGCTATTAAAGGAAACAATACACACCCATACGAAAAACACAAATAAAAGGACCTATAGGGCATTATAAGCATTATAACCCTGATTATAATTCTATTGAGCTATGAATGCAAAACAAGAGAACAGCGAGCCTCTGGATCTATCAAAGGGAGCTCTGCAGCCTAAAGAGTGGGCTGGGAAGGCTTCCTGGAGGTGGTGTTAGAAACAGAGTTCTGGCTCCTCGGTTGTGAGAGTGTTTCTGGAATTCTTTTTTCTTCTCCCCTCATCTCAACTCCACATTCCCCTGGGTTTCAGCTGTGGACAGCAGGTGCCTGTTGGAAACTGCTTTTCTGGGGCTGCTGGTGGTCGGCAAGGACATCAGGGCCCTCCGAGGCAGCAACACAGAGTCTCTGTGGTGTCTCCCAGTGCCCAGCCCCTGCGGCTGCTCTGAGTCCGCTCCATAGGCCCCCACTCCTCTCTTCGTACCTGCAGCCTCTGGTGGGCACCTAACCTCCCTCACTGTAAAGTGTTTCTCTCTCCCCTCTCCAACTTGTCACAGCACAACTATTTCTATCTCCTATGTTGTCCTTGCTTTGTCACACCATAGCTTAGCTCAGGGTGGGTCTCTTTCTCTCCTTCTGCATTTCCGGCCTCTTTTTCTTCATCATTCTTATCCTCATGAAGGATATCATTTTTCATGCCCATGCCTGCCCCAGCTAGAGGCCTCCTGAGACCCAGCCCTCTGCTTCTAGAGGAAAGAATCCTCAGGACTCTGCTACATTGTAATGATAATCAGTGGCCAGGACTCTGGGATACCATCGTCTGGGGTTTGGGAAGAAGGGATGGTTTAGAGTCACAGTGAATCCCCTACTCCTGTTACACACACACACACACACACACACCCTGCATTTGGGCACCTTGCCAACACTTTCCAAATTGTGCCTCTTGTCCCTGAGCCAGAATGGAGAATCAATAATTATTTCCATCCACATCTTTACAAAATAGTAAACAACCCGGAGGCTCAGCCAAGTCAATGACCTCAGTTCCTGCTCTTTGTCCAGAATCCTGGTCTCTGGACCTTCGGCATGTAAAGGAGCATTTGAGTTGTAACACCACGGGCTTCGTGGCTTGAAACAACCAGAATGAGCACAACCCACTTCGGAGGCTGTTATTTGGGGTCCCCAGGCCAGCTCCACCAGGTAATCCAAAGGGTAATTCTTTGCAAGTCACCAAGCTGCTTGGAATCTCAGTTTCCTCATCCGCAGAATGGGATAAGAACTCCTAGCTCACGGGGCTTCTGGGAGGATTGAGTAGAATCACTCGTGAAGGCCCCTGGCAGGAGGTCTAGTCCCAAGAGCAGGCTCCACACAGTGTGTGCCAAACCCCAGCTGGTCTTGACCGAGGAACTCCTGACTCTTACAGCAATCCTCTGCCCTTGGAAAAAACTCGGATCCAGAATATAGAGTGCCTGGCATTCTTCAGGACCACTGCTGGGACTGAGCCGTATCTCTCATTCCCTGGCCTCCGGGATTCTGAAGGGACCCCCCCCAAGCCAGAGGGAGACCTTCACCTTGCACTGTGCCACCTGTCCCCATCTGTCTGCCTCACTAGGTCCTGGCTGTCCGAACAGGCACTTCTCCCTGGGGGAAAATATTATTGTTTTTTTGGCCACTTGTTTGATCCTCCAGAGTCAATATTTGTGGAGATAAGCACAGTGTCATGGAGTCAGTGGCGTTGTTTACGATTCAGCCCCCATCCCATTGGGTTCCAGTCCCCTCGGGGCCACCATGCGAGGTGAGAGGGTGCATTTCAACAGCAGTGGGTCCTGTCACTTCCCTGGACTGCCTGAGCAAGGCCATGGAAGATGGACTCGAGTCAGTCTACTCCTGTTCCTGAAGGCGTGCTCTTGGCCTGCTCAGACAGGAGTGCTGGGTAGGAGTGTAACGGGGCCTTCCCGAACTCCTGCCCCTCCAGGCCTTTCCTCTAGTGCATGTCCCAGGCCAACCCTGGCCTTCTCCACCAGCCCATCAGGTCCTGGAGGGGTTTTTCTATCAGAAGAAGATTTCCTATTTCCACTTCACATACAAATGCCTAGAGGAATTTTCCACCAGGTGCGAAGGGCTTATCAAAGGATTTGACTTAAAATATAAGGTCCCTTATATTTTGTATATAAAAACAAGCGACCCTTTGTAAGTGGCCTGGAGGGGAGAGCACCCGCAAGGGCTGGGTGTGCCAGCGCAGCTACACACTCGATGCAAGGGGAGGTCACAGCAAAAGCCTGATTAGGAGAGACACCTGCTCATAGGAAGTCAGTGAGGACAGAGAAGACAAATGTGGTTTCAAATAAAGTCCGAACCACAAGTCACAGGGATGAGCTGTCAGAGTTGTAGTGGGGCTACATCTCATACAGGCAGCTCTAATTCTAAGGGAGTAGAAGCAGGCATTGAATTGTTTCACTTGGTTCATGGTTTTCTGGAGAGACACCAGCGAGGCTAGTTAGCTAACACCACCAACAACAACCAGAGAGGAGGGGGACGAGGAAGAAGAAGGAGGGCAGAAGGAGAGGAGAGCCTTTGCATGGCTGGCGGGTCGGCTATGTACCCGTCTCCAGCAAAGTGACTTCCAAAACTGATCTCATTTAATTATCTTATTTCATTCTCATGACCATCATACGGGGCAGCTGTCCATATCCCCACTTTTCAGATAAGGAAAGTGAGGCTCTAAGAGATTAAAGTGATGGATTGGTCCCAAGGTCATACACCCTGCTGATCTTGGTCGAGGCACTTCCGGCAGATCCTTGTTTGATAAACTCATCATTCTGTACTGTAGACAGCCAGGCCCTTGGAATCCTGTCTTGGCCATTTTCTGGATGATTGCTCTTTCTTTCCTTTGAGACAATGGGGCACACTGTCCCCAGCCCCGCCCCCTTACGACTGCACCCCCACCCCACCCAGTACGGGGACCTCTCTGCTGCCGCACTTCCCATAGAGCTTCACATGGCGCAGGATGCGTACCTACTGAATGTCCACCCCCCACCCTGGACCTCCAGCCCCTGCACTCCCGGACTGACAGTGGCATTCACTGCCATGATCCCCAACCTGGTCCAGGGCATGACTCTTTCACACCCTGGCACCCCACGCTTCTGCTCTTCTCATCCGATCTGTACAAACCTCCCTCTCCTGAAAAGTCAAAGGAATAAGCCACAGGCAATGTGTCCAAGCCAGCTAGACCTCCAATCAGGACCTGTGGTCTCATAACACAGGTGCACATGATAGCGATGAAAGAACAAAAGGTACACTGAGGGCAAAACACAGAGCTGACACCTGCAAACCACACCTGCCCCCTTACGATGGAATGTGTACCTAGAACCTCCTCAGGCACCACTGACAGCCTAAGGGGAGAGGGGAGACTACAAATGGTCAATGAGTAAAGATCACACTCGTGTAGGACACAAAACTCCACTTAGTGTATCACTGTCTTCATGATTTCCAAGAAAAACACAATCTTAACAATAGCCAGACCTCTAGAACCTACAGACTCAATTTCCTGGAGCCCTGACATCACCTTTGCTTCCAGAGGATGGAAACCCCTATGTCATGAGTCACTCATCACAATCCCAATGCAGCTCTTGCTGCCCACGGGTCCTGTCCCTGTGCTGTAATAAACACCTTCTCACACCGTTAAATGTCTCCAGAATTCTTCTTGACCATTGGGCTCACAATCCCGCATCATATTTCGGTGGCCCCAGGATGGGGAGTCTGCATCTTCCTTCATCTGGACTTGGAGTTTTGGGGCAAGCTTGATAAGTTACTCTGTCTTCTCTTTTTACTTTCATTTCAGGGGCTTTTCAAGGAGCAGAGTCTTATGGGTCTCATTGGTCTTACATTTTCATGTGGATTGCTCAGGTGCAATCCTCCAGCCGTGGTTACTCTATGGGAGGAACAAAGCCTGCCTTTTGACTGGGAGCGAGCACCCTGGCTGGAATGGTAATAAGACCCAGAAACTTGATGCCCTCTCTTTATTTCTGTTCTTATACGGAGTTGCCTTTCTTGGACTCAGAGCAGCACTGAAGTGACTGGGATGGCCACCCATCTTAAGACTCCCATGTGAGGTTTCCTCCACATGGCTTACTGTGATTACCTCCACACCTCTGGTCATGCTGCTTCTGGCTGCAAGACCTCTGCTCCCACCCAGCTGAAAGCAGTACTTGGTTGAATTAAAACCCAACCAGGGACCATTTCCTAGGGGAATCTACATGTCTTGAAATGTCACTTCGATCATGATGGATTTCTCTCTTTACTATTCTTCGTTAATATGCCCCACTGACTACTTAAATTACAATATGAGGTCATTACCCCTTATAAAAGTTTTCTGGTATTTTTCATGGGTTAAGAATGGCAGATTCTCCACAGCATTTCTGTCCTTTCACCAACACCCATTTGTAGTCTAGAATGCAGTGGGGACGCAGGGGGATACCAGCATCCCTCCTACAAGACAAGGCAGTGTTCACAGCAACTTCTTAAAGAGACACCTCTGGTCACTTTGACACCAGGAATCTCTGGCATACCCGGTGTGGGACGCCACCAGAAAGCCGAGGGGGATTTTTGGTAATAGACCTTCTCTACTTTTCTAGGAACATGGGATCTTCAGTCCCCAAGGATTCTCCCTTGGGATGCCTTTTATCTCATGGGAATCAAGTTGGATCACAAGATTCAAGAAAGAGATCACTGATCTTTTTCTATAATATTGCACGGACTCAGTACTCCTTAAGATATTAGGGAAACTGGCCCATTAAACTGTGACACAATCTATCGGCTGGATCTCTTCTGCAGGAAAGAGGCCAGATGGGGACCGAGGTGCTCTGTGTCCAGGCCTTCATGGCCCTGAATAAGGGCCTTTTGTAGAATGTGTCTAGCCACCAGCCAGGTTGACAAGCCACTCTGGATGGATTGTTTGGTGATTGTCCAAATAGGCCCAGTCCTCCCAACAGACCTGGGCCCCTGGAGGACTCACCAGCCAATCCAAACAAAGAGGACACTGGCTCTGTTATTATCCTTCCTTATTATAAACCCCAGTCCCCACCCGGTGTCTTAGAGGGTAAGCTACTGGAGTCTTTAATAATAGATATATGGCCTTAAGGCAAGAAAAGAACCAGAGAGCTAACATGCAGGCTACAACAGAGGCTCAAGTATGGGCTGCCGCTTCTGTGAATCCCCCACAGCACCACACTAACCAGGGACCGAAGAAAAAACCCACATCAGACAAAGGATTAAGGTAGGACCTCCATTGTGCGTTTGGCCAAATCGACCAATGGAGCAAAGAACGTCTGAACAAAGACTCTCCACCAGGGCCATGTCCTATCTGGAAGAAAGAAGGACACTGGAAGAGAGACTGTCCTCATCTCCAAAGGGAGAGGAAGACAGGAACTCACTCCCCGTCCCGCCGCCCAGCAGGAACAGGAGGATCCACCATGACGGGGACCCTGAGGCTAGGTCCGGCTCCCTAGGATACCAAGATGACCGAGCCCTGGGTTGTCCTGATGTGGAAGGTAAGTCTGTCAATTTTCTTACTGATGCAGGAGCCACTTACTCTTCCTTTTCAGCACTGGAGGCCTAACTTGTCTTTCTAGCCATAAAACTCTTGGTATAGAAGGGAGCCTAAAACATGCCTCCAGGCAATGCCTTTAACCGTGAATACAAAAGTCACTTGGTTACTCATACTTTTCTGGTCCTCTGCCTTGTCCCATCCATTACTTGGATAAGACGTAATTTGGACTAGACATAATGTGTAAACTGGGAAGCTGATTTGCTCTTACTAAAGAAGAAAATGTCTTGTTCGCTTTAACACCTGGAGAACTAGCACCTTACCCTGATAACCCTTCGAATATCTGGAAGAAACTAAACCCACAGATGTGGGATGGCGATGTCCCAGGACGGCTCACAAAGCCCAGCCAGTGAAAGTGACCTTGAAGGGTCCAGCCACTATGCCTCAGAAAAACCAATATCCCTTCAAATCTGTGCCAAAAGCTAGTTACAACCATTTATTGATAAGTTTCTGAAACCTGGTGTTTTAAAACCTTGTTGATCAAGATCAAATAATCCGATCAAGAAATGGGCAGAAGACATGAACAGACATTTCTGCAAAGAAGACATCCAAATGGTCATCAGACACATGAAAAACTGCTCAACATCACTGGGCATCAGGGAAATATAAATCAAAACCACAGTGAGATACCACCTCACACCAGTCAGAATGGCTGAAATTAACAAGTCAGGAAACGATAGCTGTTGGCGAGGATGCAGAGAAAGGGGAACCTCCTACACTGTTGGTGGGAATGCAAGCTGGTGTAGCCACTCTGGAAAACAGTAGGGAGGTTCCTCAAAAAGTTAAAAATATGACCCAGTAATCGCACTACTGGGTATTTACCCTAAAGATACAAATGTAGTGATCCAAACGGGCATGTGCACCAGAATGTTTATAGCAGCAATGTTCACAATAGCCAAACTATGGAAAGAACCTAGATGTCCATCAACAGATGAATGGATAAAAAAAAGTGAGATACACACACACACACACACACACACACACACACCGGAATATTATGTAGCCATCAAAAACTAAAATCTTGCCATTTGCAAAATGAGGATGGAACTAGGGGGTATTATGCTAAGCGAAATAAGTCAATCAAAGAGAGACAATTATCATATGATTTCACTGATATGCAAAACTTAAGAAACAAGGCAGAAGATCATAGAGGAAGACAGGAAAAATGAAACAAGACAAAACCAGAAAGGGAGACAAACCATAAGAGACTCTTAATCACAGGAAACAAACTGAGGGCTGCTGGAGGGGAGGCGGGCTGAGAGATGGAGCGGCTGGGGGATGGACACTGGGGAGAGTACAGGGTACGTGTTGTGGTGAGCACTGGGTGTTGTGTAAGACTGATGAATCACAGACCTGTACCCCTGAAACAAATAATACATTATATGTTTATTTAAAAAAATAAAAATAAATTTTAAAAATCTTGTTAATCTCTTTATAACACTCCAATTTTACCAGTAAACAAGCCAAATGGAGAATATCAGGTGGAACAAGATTGAAGAGCTATGAATGAGGCAAGGGTGTCCCTTCACCCCATCGCGCCAAATCCGTGTACTCCTCTCACCCAGGTCCCTGGCGATGCCAACTGGCTTTCAGTACTTGATTTAAATCATGCCTCCTTTTGCATCCCTCCAAACGAAGAAACCCACCCACTGTTTGCTTTCGAATGGGCCTCACCTTCAAGCCCACGGGCTGCTCACTGAACTTGGACAGCCTTCCCCAGGGGTTTAGAGACAGTCCTTACCTGTTCAGGCTGCACTTGGTAAACACCTTTGTGATATCTTCTGGCCTCGAGGGACTATAATTCAGTACGTGGGTGACATTTTAATCTGTGGTCCCACAAAAGAAAAGTCTGATAGTAATTCTATAACTTTACTTAATTTCTTGGCAGACAGAGGGTATCATGTTTCCCCTAAAAAGGTGTAAATATCGGGCACCTGGGTGGCTCAGTGGGTTAAGCCTCTGCCTTTGGCTCAGGTCATGATCTCAGGGTCCTGGGATCAAGCCCCACATCAGGCTTTCTGCTCAGCAGGGAGCCTGCTTCCCCCCTCTCTCTGCCTGCCTCTCTGTCTGCTTGTGATATCTCTCTCTCTCTCTCTCTCTCCGTCAAATGAATAAATAAAATCTTTTTTAAAAAAAAGTGTTTTTTGTTTTTTTTTAAAGATTTTATTTATTTATTTGACAGAGAGAGATCACAGTAGACAGAGGCAGGCAGAGAGAGAGAGAGAGGGAAGCAGGCTCCCTGCTGAGCAGAGAGCCCGATGCGGGACTCGATCCCAGGACCCTGGGATCATGACCTGAGCCGAAGGCAGTGGCTTAACCCACTGAGCCACCCAGGCGCCCCAAAAAAAAGTGTTCTTAAAAAAAAAGTATAAATATCTAAACAGAAATTGCAATATTTGGAATACGAGCTAACACCAGGTCACCGTACCCCATCTCCTGACGGGAAAAGGGCTATATTAGATCTTGGACCCCCAGCTACAAAACTCTATTCTTTCCTAGGTATGGCAGGTGTTTCCCCCTGTGGATTCCTGGATTTGCGTTCTCAGCCAAACCATTCTATGGTTCAGTTAAAAGTCCCAATGAAGAACCTTTACTCTGAACTAAAGCCCAGCAGACAGCCTTTCAGACATTAAAGGCTAAACTTTTGTCAGCCTCGGCCTTGGCTTTACCAAATTCAGAAAAACCTTTCACTTTATATGTAGCAGCTTTGGGAGTTCTTGCCTGGAAATTAGGAAATGAAACAACACCAGTGGGCCATTTTTCAAAGTCACTTGATAGCACAGCTCAGGAGTGGCTAGCCCTTTGAGCCATGGCTGCCACAATCCTCCTGGTCAAAAAAAAAGAAAAAAGAAAAAAAAAGCTTCAAAACTTACTATGGGACTATCTTTGACAATGATGGCTCCACATCAGGTCCGAAGTGTCCTAGAGACCAAAGGCCACCAATGGATCACGGGAGGCCAACTTATTCAACACCAGGCTATGCTTTTTGACACAACTGAAATGATGCTTAAAGCCTGTGAGACTTTAAACCCAGCTACCTTCATACCTGGACCTGACCCTCATACATCCATGTTAGAACATGACTGCTCAGAAATTACCGATCTTGGGGCTCCTGGGTGACTCAGTGGGTTAAAGCCTCTGCCTTCGGCTCAGGTCATGATCTCAGGGTCCTGGGATCAAGCCCACATCGAGCTCTCTGCTCAGCGGGGAGCCTGCTTCCCTCTCTCTTTGCCTGCCTCTCTGCCTACTTGTGATCTCTGTCTGTCAAATAAACCAAAAAAAAAAAAAAAAAAACCCAGAAAGAAAGAAAAGAAATTACCAATCTTGTTTATTCTAGCGGCGCAGACTTAAAAGATACCCCTATTGAAAATGCAGACGAGGGATGCCTGGGTAGTACAGTCAGTTAAGCGTCTGACTCTTGCTTTCGGCTCAGGTTGTAGTCTGGGGGTCATGGGATCAAGCCCCGGATCAGGCTCCATGCTCTGCCCAAGTTGAATTGGGATTCCTTCTCCCTCTGCTCCTCCCCCATTCACACATGCTCTCTCTTATTAATTAACTAATTAATTAATTTCTTTTTTTAAAGAAAGAAAATGCAGATGACAGTTGGTTTACTGATAGCAGTAGCTTCGTGGATATGGGAGAAAGAAAAGCAAGATATGCTCTAGTTAGTTTAAGATCATTGAGGCAAAAGCCCTTCCAATAAATACTTCCAATAAATACTTCTGCTCACAAGGCTGAATTAATAGCATTTACCTGTGCTCTTTGGTTGACAAAAGGCCTAAAAATTAATATTTATACTGACTCCAAATACACTTTCCTGCAGACACATACCCATGGGGCAATTTGGAAAGAAAGGAGATTACAATCAAGCCATAAGCCCCCAGTTAAATATGGGCCTGAAATTGTTGCTCTCCTCGAGGCTGAACCCCGACCTCCGGAGGTAGCTGGCACTCACCTCAGAGGACATCAAGGGACATGAACTAGGAATGTAAGGGAAACAATTTGGCAGACCATGCCACCAAGCAGGCAGCACCAAAAATAAACAAATATTGGGTCTTATACCAGTCTTGACTCCAGTAAAGTCCATTCCCCCCAGTCTACTCACACCACGAAATTCACACAGCCCAGGAAAGAGGAAATTCAAAAAATGCACAGGACTGTCTTCTTAATGATGAAGGGGAAATCTTTCTGCCCCAAAATAACCAATGGAAGTTAATACAGGGTTTACACCAGGCTACTCATCTGAGCAGAAAAGCTTTAAAACATTTAATCAAATATATATCTGGTGGAAGGAATTTAACAGCTACAATAAGACTGTTCTGCCGATCCTGTATTGCTTGTGCACAAGAAATCTGGAAGGCACAGTCCCCCAACCCCTCCCCAACCCACAATCCCACTTCTGAAACCAGTCCAAAGGCAGGGAACATATCCAGGAGAGGACCTGTGGCTCGATTTCACACAAATGCCTCCTTGCAAAGGCTAGAAGTCCCTACTAGTATCTGTGGATACCTTCACTAGCTGGAGCGAGGTCCTTCCACATAGAAATGAAAGAGCCACGGAAAAAACCAAAGTCTTGTGAGAAGTTATTCCTAGGTTTGGCCTTCCACGATCCCTTCAAAGTGACAAGAGTCCTTTCACAGCACTCAACAAATAGCACATGCTTTGAGAATTAAATATTTTCTACATTCAGTCTGGCACCCACAATCCTCTGGAAAGGTAGAGAAAGTCACTCACAGTTTAAAATGACACCTTATTATACTTAGTCCTAGAGGCCCAGGAAAACTGGGTCACTCTCTTACCAGTAGGACTTCTCAGGATGAGGACCACTCCAGCACAACCTCTAGGACTCAGCCTTTTGGAGTTATTATATGGAAAACCATTTCTTACAGAGGACCTGTTATTGGATGAAGATTATAATACTTGATGAAGTGATTCACTCAAGGCTCGTTTAATTCGTAAGTCACTTAATGAATAGACTGATCCCATGCTCCCAAAAGCCAACCCAAGGATAACTGAAAGTCGACCCCACAGGAGCCCCGGAGACATGGTTTCTTTAAAAGACTGGAAATCTAGCACAACGGGAGACTTAAATCCAAAATGGAAAGGTCCATATCACGTCATATTATGTACTCCCACCGAAGTAAAATCAGAGGGACCCTCTTCCTGGACTCACATATCCAGAACAAAACCTGTACCTCCTTCACAGGAAACCCATGAGCAAATGAACATGCCTTCTTCCTCTTGTGAACCCGTTGAAAATCTCAAAGTCCCCGTTGAATGATGGTGAAGATGGTCCTTACCACGTGGAGACACTTCTTTGCTGTCCACATTAGACTCAGCTGCCTCCACCTTCCGTCACTCTCATAGATGCTCCCCGACTGAACAACGTTGACCCACAGGTGAGGACATCTCTATATCTCTAGTCAGCAGGAAGAAGCTACAGAAGATGAAAGCTTCTGCTGTCAATAACCTTTAAGATTTAAGGGTCAGGATTGTTCACGGTTGGGGGGATGATGAGAGAGCAAAAGGCACTCTGAGGGCAAGACACAGAGCTGACACCTGCAAACCACAACCTGCCTTAAGGTGGACTGTGTACCTGGAACCTCCTCAGGCACCAGTGACAGCCTAAGGGGGGTGGGAGCACTACAAATGGTCAACGGATAAAAAGCCACTCATGTAGGACACAAAACTCCACTTGACTGTGTCACTGTCTTCATGATTTCCAAGAAAAACACAATCTTAACAATAGCCAGACCTCCAGAAACCTACAGACTCAATTTCCTGAAGCCCTGACATCACCTTCTCCTCCAGAGGATGGAAACCCCTATATAATAAGTCACTCGTCACAATCACAATGCAGCTCTTGCTGCCCCCGGGTCCTGTCCCTGTGTTAATGAACACCTTCTCACACCGTTAAATGTTTCCAGAATTCTTTCTTGACTGTTGGGCTCAACGATCTTGCATTGTTTAGGGACAAGACAGAATGTTTGCCCTCAGACAGTCCAGATCAGACGGTCACTGCACCTGTGATGAGAAACAGAAGCCACCGCAATGCGAAGTCCAGAGAAGAGATGGGTGAGGTAAGCCACTAGCCAAGCGCGCCTCTAGAAAAGCTGCTGAGCAGAAACCCTCCAGCCTCACAAAGCTGGGAGCGGCGTACCTGAGGGCTCTGTCCCAGCTACATCCTCTCCTTGTCTTTGGAAAAGCGCAGGGCTGGCTGCAGAAGTCACATGCTCATTGAAGACGTAAGAGGCATTCCTTCTCTTATTCGCTCGCTCAACATGCACGGATTAGACACCCCAAAACATGCTCTGGGCATATGAAAATGAACGGGACTCATGCAGTTCTTGTCCTTTAAAGTCCTGCCACACTAACAAAGCAGGAAGGCTTTGTGGGATGAGGGGTGGGAAGAATGCTAAAGATCTCCAGGGCAACGTGGCAGGGCACCTGCCTCAGCATGGGAAGGGCTGCTTGGAGGTGGTAAGACTCGGGAACTGAGTCTAGAGACAGATAAGAGTCCATTAGGTTGGGGCGCCTGGGCGCCTGGGTGGCTCAGTGGGTTAAAGCCTCTGCTTTCGGCTCAGGTCATGATCTCAGGGTCCTGGGATCGAGCTCCGCATCGGGCTCTCTGCTCGGCAGGGAGCCTGCTTCCTCCTCTCTCTGCCTGCCTCTCTGCCTGCTTGTGATCTCTGTCAAATAAATAAATAAAATCTTAAAAAAAAAAAAAAAAGAGTCCATTAGCTTGGGAAAAGCTTTCCAGACCATTGGTACCATATGTGGAAAGGCATGGAGGTAGACACAGCTTGGGGCGCTGTGGGAATAGCTAGTGTTTGATGTAGCTGGGAAGTCAAGTGTGAGATCCCCATCTCCCGGACCATCCCCGGTTACTGACCACCTGCTCCCATCTGAGCCCCAAACCCCAGGTGTTATGTGTCATCCTGTGATCTAAGGTAAGGATGGAAACGTTCCCATATCCAGGAAGAGAACTCTAAGATCAGTAATTACTGTAAGAGCAAACAAAGAGTGGGAATAGAGATAGGTCCTCAGAGATCTCTAGAAAGGGGGTTGGTGACCAATGACCGTGGTGGTTTAACTCAGCTCAAACCAAGAAGTATCCAAGAACGAGGAACAGCTGCCACACGTGCCAGGCTACCCATGGGCCAGGCACTCCCAGGCTCGAACTCACAGAATTTTCCCAACAGTCCCACAAGATAGGTGCCATTCTTGTGCTACCTTTACAGAGGAGAAGCTGAGATTCATATGGAGAGGTTTAGTCCCATGCCTTAGAGCTTGTGGTCCTTCCCAACCCAGACTTCTGCTCCAGAGTTTGTGCTCCGTAATAGGGCTTCCACAAGTTGCCTCTGACAAAGCTGTCCCCGCTTCATCAGAGACTGACACTTCTGTAAAATACCAGTAATAAAATGAATTACTGGGAAAACGGTCACATGTTTGGATAGTGCAGCCATGGCAAATTGCTCTGTGAGTTTCTGATGCTTCCTCTGGGTTTCTACCTCTATCTCTTCACAGCCCTGAGCAGCTCAGGGTATGCATGCTTGGAGCAGTGCTAATCCACCTCACTATACACTTACTCGTTGTGCTGAGGAGGTGAAAGACTGAGCCGGGCGCAGAAAAAAAAAATCACTTGTCTGGATTCCAAAGGCTAAACTGTGAATCTCCACCGCTCGTCCCAGCATTAAGGATTCATGAGACACTTGGCTCTAGGTTCCTGGTTGGGGTGACTTAGGGAGAGGTCCCCTGTATTGTACAGGAGGGATATTAGTTAGCTCCAAAGGTGTCCTCCCAAGCTGAGATGCTAGCGAGGATTCCATCTCTTCTTGCAACACCCCAGCTCAGCAGAAATGTCTGCAAGACCAGCTGTTTCTGTTCACGCATTCATTAATAAAAGTCGTGAATGCACCAAGAGCCACCCTTTTCTTTCCTTTGTCATGTCCTGAAAGGGGGCAGGGAGGGAGCAGGAGAGCCTGCAGACGCAGGGGACGTGCCAGACGTGCAACAGGAAGGGCTCAGCAGAGGAGGACTGAGGGGAAGGAAGGCAGGTGGGCGGAAGGCGGGCTGACGGCAGGGGGGAGGGGGAGGGGGAAGGGCAGGGGGGAGGGGTAGGGGGAAGGGCAGGGGGGGGGCCCGGGGGGACAAAGGCAGACAGACACATGGAACCAATTACCCACAACAGTGGGGTGAGCGTGCACCTGGGAATTAAAAAACACCTGGCCGTTTCTGAAACAGAGGAGGATTAAGAGCTGCTGAGGAAAATGGAGCGGATGATAGAGCAGGACTGGGGAGACGGGAGGGCACTCAGAACAGCTCAGCTGCCCCCCCACCCCCACCCCTACCCTCATCCCCGGGACTTTACTTTGATCCCTTGGGGACTGGGCAGTGGCTATTTCTCACAGTCTATCAGTAGGGCAAGGAGGAGGCCACTCTGGGTCTTCCATTCAGAGACTTGAAAGGAGGAAATTGGTTACAGAGGTGCTAGAAAGCCTCTTGGGGCCAGAGGGAGCATGAGGAGTGGAGAATTCTCCCTCGAGAGTTGCCGCACAAAACACAAGACGCTACTTCAATTCCAATTTCTGATCAATAAATAATTCAGGGTACAAAAATTGTGGTCTCTAATGTGTGAAATGCCACAGAACCCTACCCTTCAACATGATTAAAATGGTAAATTGCGTATTACATGTATTTTTCCATAATAAAAACAATTGACTATAGAATTGTATTCAGTTTATCTGGAATTCACATTTAGCCTGTGCCCTTTATTGAATCTGGCCACCCCACACCCAGCAGGAGTTCAAATGACACGCCACTCTGGGTCTTCCATTCAGAGACTTGAAAGGAGGAAATTGGTTACAGAGGTGCTAGAAAGCCTCTTGGGGCCAGAGGGAGCATGAGGAGTGGAGAATTCTCCCTCGAGAGTTGCCGCACAAAACACAAGACGCTACTTCAATTCCAATTTCTGATCAATAAATAATTCAGGGTACAAAAATTGTGGTCTCTAATGTGTGAAATGCCACAGAACCCTACCCTTCAACATGATTAAAATGGTAAATTGCGTATTACATGTATTTTTCCATAATAAAAACAATTGACTATAGAATTGTATTCAGTTTATCTGGAATTCACATTTAGCCTGTGCCCTTTATTGAATCTGGCCACCCCACACCCAGCAGGAGTTCAAATGACAC
>NW_019154085.1:27045837-27049619 GCF_002288905.1 Enhydra lutris kenyoni | reverse complement strand
AGGGGACTGCCCAGAAGGAGGGGGGCGGCTGGGGGAGGCCCACAGAGGAGACGTACCAGCTGCTGCGGGAGCTGCCGGCAGAAGGGATGTGAGAGAAGAGAAATGGTCTGGCTTGCCCTCCTACCCCCCTAGTGACCCACCAGTTTCTCCCAAAAGCCAAAACTCCTAGAAGCTGGTGGGTTTAGGAGCCTCAGAAATGCAAGGGCGAGGGAAGGATCGAGAGCAAGCATGCAGTTATTTTAAATGCCCCAGGAAGGCTGGATGGGCCAGGCCCAACAAGGCTGATCTCATTATAATCTGCTGCAAGGGAGCCCCACACCTCCATCAGGTCAGCAGTCTGAGGTCCTTGCTCTCCCTCCCCTGATCTGCGGGCCCTCCAGGGGCCGGCAGTTACTGCTTTGCTGTTAAGGCAGCGGACAAGGGCACATTTGTGAGTGTCCCCGAGCTGGGAATCGAGGAGGCGTGCTTCAGCTGGGAAGTGGAGGATATGGTTCCCGTCTTGCAGCTGGGTCCCCACTGTCTATTCATGTCCTTTATCCGACGTCCACTTATGAGAAGGCACAATCCACAGTAGCCGAGTGCAGGGTAGTAAGCGCAGCAGACAACTTCACGTTCTTCGGCGGCTTCCGGTCTAGTGGGTCAGGCGATGTATAAAATGCAATGAGAATGAGCTGAGACCCAAGATAGAAAGAAACTAGAGAAGACTAGCGGAGAAATGACAAGGCAGCTGGTGATGAACAGGACATGGGTGGTCTAGGTGACACCGACCGTGGTTGGGTAATGTGAACAGCCTGGTCCTCGAAGCTGGGGGACAGCAGAGCAGAACTGGACACATGCCCCCGTCTCCAGGAACTCACGATGTCGATCACAAGAATCTGCAGCAGAAGGCCATCACCAGTGCGTGTCCACCTGTCTGAGATTCGTATAAGCTCACCGGAGGAAGAGAACAGGTGTCGTTGCCCGGACCTCCTGGGTTCCCACCAAGCTCTGCCCCCAGTTCTGTGGCTCCCAGCGCCTCGGGTCTCCATCGTGCAGTGAGCATCTGGCCTCTGTGCTCTCTGCCTTTGCTCTGTGATTCCTCCTGTTCTGTCCTACTGACATTCCTCTGCTTCATGTCTGGTGACCTCTGAACACGGCTCTGGTGTCAGGCTGCCAGGCTGCCTCCAACGGGGACCCGCTTGAACCAAGTTACACAAACGCTCTGTTCACGTGTAAAATGGAAATCACAACAGGACTTCTAGATTTGCAGGGCTGAGTAAGGTACGACCGGGAAACATGCCTATTAGCCATCGTTCCTTATCACCAGTATTTACTAATCACACGTGACAGACTTACAACCAGGAACACGTTCACGCTCACCTGTCTTCCGGTCGCTGCTTCTTAGCTTACAGGTTCCGAACCACTAGCGGGTGGTGAGATCACTTGACGGGTATACCACAATACGGGTAAAAGAAATATTTATGCTAATTACACAACAAAAGACAAGCATGTAGGCAAAAAGGACGTAAGCATTTTTCCAGGAAATCAGACTTTCACTTGTGGGTCGGGGGGGGCAAAGCCTCGGGGGCTATGTTGTGATGTAAAATGAATCTCGCATGGTCAAAAAATTCAAAACCTCTGTTTTAGGTTAAATCATCATCCCTCATAATACCCTTCATGCTGTTCAACACCCTTGCTCCTTCCGACCCAACCCCCTAATGAAGGCCACGCACTCTCTCCTCCACAAACACATTCACCCCTCCTTTCCCTTCCCTGCCTCCTCAGCATCCCAGAAAAATTCCTCTCCCTCCCTGATCCCTCAGTGTTCCCTGTCCTCCCCTCCCAAGCCCCTCCCTGCTGCAGGTCCTGGAAAGGTGCTTTGGTGGACGGATGGGTGGAAGACATCCAAGTCTTCTGCACATATTGGCAGCCCCTGGGATGGGAGGGGCGGTGATGGAGGTCTGGCCTCTTTATAATCAGGGCCTGGAAGGGAAACTGAAGGAGGCAGAGAGGAGTGAAGGTAGTGGTCTGGGGCCACTTCTCAGGGGCAGCGGGGTTCATCCGGAGGCAGGATCAAGAGGATGGAAAGAACTGTAAAGAAAACGGCAAGAAGGGTCCCTGAGACCATTCGGAGTTAAAGAGGTGCTCTGCCAAGGCAAACTCGAGGACAGGAGGTCTGAGGAGGCGCAGGTCTGAGAAGAGCTGGAAAATGCTGGAAGCCTGGCCTCTTGGGTGCCAGATCTCTGGGCCCGCCAGGCCCACCCAGAGTCTGCAGGAGGGCTTGCGCTGGAGGCCTGGGAGCCACCGCCGGCGTTCCTCAGTGAAGTACATACCCTGGGTGGCTGCAGCCCGCCTGACCAGGGCCGTGGCTCCTGGGGCTTTGCTCTTTCCTGCATGGGCCTCCCGGGCAGGCTAAAGCCTGGTGTGCGAGCGGGGTCTCTGCAAACCCTTCGTGGACCCCCCTCCCACCCGTGCTCCCCCTTCCAGAGAGCTGAGAAAGCCCGCAGACCTGCTCCACAGCTCTCCCACTCTCTCCCACTCTCTCCCCACACCGAAACCCCGGAAAGGGTCTGTGTCATCCGGAGTCTGCCCCTGGGAAGCATCTGAGCCTCAGACCTGGGACAGGTCTGGGATGGGTTGGGGGATGGGGGAGGGGGACTCTCCAGGTCAGTTTCGGTTCACCAGCCCCAAAAGCCCATGTGAGCGTCCTCTCATCCTGCCCTCTGGGCTCAGTGAGGATGGGCTCCCGTGCCACGTCCCTTCCGGGGTTCTGCTTGCTTACCTCTACAAGGTGGTGCTTCCACTGAGCAGCGTCTAACACCCTTTACAGATACTCGGTGCCCTTACAGGTGTTGCCAGGGGCCAGACAGG
This sequence comes from Enhydra lutris kenyoni, assembly GCF_002288905.1. Classification (NCBI taxonomy): domain Eukaryota; kingdom Metazoa; phylum Chordata; class Mammalia; order Carnivora; family Mustelidae; genus Enhydra; species Enhydra lutris. The sequence continues at coordinate 27,046,769 of NW_019154085.1, read as the reverse complement.
TAAGGGAGGTGCAGGTGTGCCAAGGAGTAGGACAGGATGGGACAAGAAGGAGGATGCTCTCTTTGTCTCAAAAGGCAGCTGCTATTCCACTCCTGCCCACGGAGAAGCTGGAAATCTGAGATTGTGTGTGAAATCTCCCAAATATTAAATGCTGACAACTAATTTCAAAATATTCTACCATCACACGCGCCAAGCAAGAACCTCTGCACGCCTGACTCAGCCCCTTCTCGGCGGGTTTTCTGCCTCCTCCAAGAGGCTCTCAGACTTAAGAGGGCTTCCAAGTTCCCCACAAAGGGCTTATGAAGACACAGATTGCCGGGCTTCAGCCCAGAGTTGCTGAGTCTGTAAGTCTGGACTGTGGACTGAGGAACTGCATTTCTTTTTCTTTTTTCCGGTAAACTGTAAGCCTAACATGGCTTAGAACTCAGCCATGATTGGCACAGCTGCTTCGGAAAACGGTGTGGAGATTCCTTAAGAAATTAAAAATAGAGCTTCCCTATGACCGTGCAATTGCACTACTGGGTATTTACCCCAAAGATACAGATGTAATAAAAAGAAGGGCCATCTGTACCCCAATGTTCATAGCAGCAATGGCCACGGTTGCCAAACTGTGGAAAGAGCCAAGATACCCTTCAACAGATGAATGGATGAAGAAGATGTGGTCCACATATACAATGGAGTATTATGCCTCCTTCAGAAAGGATGAATACCCAACTTTTGTATCAACATGGACGGGACTGGAGGAGATTATGCTGAGTGAAATAAGTCAAGCAGAGAGAGTCAATTATCATATGGTTTCACTTACTTGTGGAGCATAAGGAATATCACAGAGGACATTGGGAGATGGAGAGGAGAAGGGAGTTGGGGGAAATTGGAGTGGGAGACGAAGCATGAGAGACTGTGGACTCTGAGAAACAAACTGAGGGTTTGGG